>NW_027287461.1:530000-680000 GCF_022747635.1 Hetaerina americana | reverse complement strand
ATTCCCCGCTCCAGATTACATCCCTCCAAAGCAGACTGTTTTATTTGCTTTATGGGAGGTGGGCTTGCTTGCTTTGTTTGTGATTGGAAGATGGCTTGTTTGATTTTCATTCATTTCCTCCCCCACCGACACACTCTCAATCACTTATCTTTTTCCTTTCGCTGTGTCCCCGAGGATACTGGCTTCAGGTTAAGGGCTCGCTCTTTAACCGACTAAGTTTCCTGCAATTTTCTCCTTATCATCATATTCCAACAGAACGTATTGCTCGGAATTAATCCTTTGCAAAATAGATTTAAATCCTGAAAATCATAAAAATGGAAATTTTAAACCTTTGTAATTTCGTCATTGACAACATTTTCCCATTTTACAAATTAAAAATAAATGCGCGAAGCTACTTGAAATAGTAGTCTATTCGAATGGGTGGGTAATAATGGAGGATGGTAATTTAGAGCTTTATTATTTAGCAATAGTAAACAGCTGTTAATCATTAACCAATTTGCGTGTTTTACCGTGGCGTGAAATCAAACGTTACGAGGATTTATGAAAAAAGTAAACTCTAGGTCTAAATTGGTCTGTTATTGAACGCAATTAACCTTTAATTCAACGAAGTTCAAAGCAAAACAGCGAATGTGTTCAATACAGATGGTTTGGAATGGCAGCGAGATAATCTTTAACTTTTAATTTGACCGTGGATGTAATTGTTCATTGATTTGCTCAAGCAGACTAATGTCAAATTAACAAGATTGTTCTTTTCATATTATAAATATATATGCATACACATACACACACACACACACACACACATATATATATATATATATATATATATATATATATATATATATATATATATATATATATATATATATATATATGTATACATACATTTCTAAATGTATATGTCTTTATGTATAAATATATATATATGTAAGCTATGTATATAATGCATATGTAATATATAATATAGCTATATGTATGTATAGCTATATGTATGCATATGTATATATATATATATATACATATATATATATATATATATATATATATATATATATATATATATATATATACTATATATGTATAAGCTGGTACCGCGGGTGCTCTCGGACGAACAAAAGGAAACTCGCACGCGGATCTGCCAAGAGCTTCTCGACTATCCAGAGTGAGGATCCAAATTTTTTAGACAATACCCCATCGCACTTCTTCCTCTCTCTCCCACCGCAAGTCCGAGGTGAAGTCACCACGGCTCGATGGAAGCGTTACAACCGGCCGAGACGAGGGAGCTTGGCAACATTCCGAGCGCCGCTTTACTGAAGGCGTACTAGGCGTGGAAAACCCGCTGGCAACGGTGTGTTGACGCACAAGGGTGCTACTTCGAAGATTTGATGAAACACTCCTGGCAGTAATATATTTAAATAAAGGCAATAATAGGCAACTCCTGGCAATAATATATTTCAGTCCAAATACATTTAGGACAGACCTCATATTTCTTAACTTCATACATTTGAATTCACTATACATATATCATTTAGATAGGTCAGTTTATCATGAAATATATTGAACAGTAGTAAATCTTCAAAGTATTTAGAAATCCATTTTTATCGATATTATTAATGTAGAATGCCACACCTGTTTACATGGAAGTTCTCGCACCTATTATATTCTACTGATATCAACATTTAATCTTCTTAATAATAATTTTTCGCCCGATGCTTACGGCATCAGTAATCTACTTTTTGAAATTTGTAATGTTTCTGCACTTCTAAAAAAAAACCAATTAAATACAAGATACACATTGAAATTAAATTTAAAATACTTCGCCTTTCCACATAAAAAACTTTTATTTACAACCTAGGTTTCGTTATGGTATAACATCATCAGGATGTAATACCATAAGGAATCTAGATCATAAATAAAAATTTTTTATGTGGAAAGGCGAAGTATTTTAAATTTAATTTCAACATGAAGAATTTCCACCAAGTGACGCCAGAAACTGTTCCATTTAACAATATACACACTTTGAAAGCTCGTCTCCGTCATGTGCGTCTGTAAAGTCCTGGGTCTTGCTTATTTAAAGTTGAACATTCAGTTCAGGAAAATTATGCGCACTGCCTTATGTCATCTCATCATTATTATTTGAATATGGACATCCTTCTTTGATTACTTAAGTCGCACAAGTTTTCCAGTAAAGCGTTTTAAGGCAATTTCTGTGGTGAGATTTTATAGCCTCAAAATATAAGGGTAATATTTTATTCCATTTTCCCGAAATCTCGTTAAATTTCGTTCGTAGCTTTTAGATGATATAAGTTGCCTTTGAGGAAATAGTTTTTAAAATGAGTAAAATAATTTCCAACCTAAATCCAATATTATTTCGATTTGAACATATAAACTTATTGCACAGAATTCATGTCTCGAAAAGTTTTGAGCACTAAGATGGATAATGAGGTGAATTATGGGTTGGAAGCAAATTGACAAACGGAGATAACATCTCCTCCAAGTTCTGAAGTTCCTCGTTCCGGGTTAACTTTGAAGCTCTGAGTGCGGGCAGGATGAGTACACGGGTAAAAAACTAGGCGAGCATGCCATTTAGGGGACTGACTACATCTTCGTATTTTTGTGATGTTGATTACTTAAACCATTTTTAAACGTAAATTGTTTCCTATCCATTTAATGCAATTATTGCTCTCCAATAAAATGCCCCACAGAAATTGTTTCCCGGTTATTAATTCTTGCCGGCGAGTACGTTGAGCCCTCACGGTTCTCTGGTAAGGCCACGGGATTATTAGATGGCATTTCATGACTGCTCATATTTTTTCCGATCAAACAAGGACGCAATGTTCTTTTTAGGCAACTCAATGAATGAGAGAATGGCAAATAAAGGGAGGAAAAAAAACGCGGAATAATGCACTCACTGCTGTTCTCCTGAAATACAATATGGTATTGCAACTGGATTTTGGGATTTTTTTTCTCCTAATTTTGCCTATTTACTATTTTACGAGAAAGATATGGCTCGTTTTTGCTTGTCACTGTGGTTTTCTCTGTTTATGTTTTCAATAGGTTTTCGAAATTACTTTTTAAATTATTTCCAAAATTGGTTCTCAAAAAGTGTTCTTAATCTAATTAACTAAAAACAATTGGGCCATCTTGGTTCGTTATCATTGCGATTGATTTCGTTTGGAATAAACTTCTCTTGGCCGTTACGTTCTATATTTAAAAATATTTTATAGATGTGTCCCGTGTCAACGCTGTTAGTTTTGAATCTGAGTAATTATAATTCGCGTTTTAGTATTTCCCGAATCCCGTTAAAATTTGACTTACTGAATAAATTTGCATTGCTATTTTTCTTGATTACTTTCCCGAACTTAGTATTCCTCTCCAAAAACTTCCCAGTTTTCTTCAATCTGACTCTTCTAATTTACACCCTTCCCGTGCCTGATGTTATAACCCTTTGTTAATCCCTTTCCATCCCGTTTAAATTTCAAATTATGTATCAAACAGGTAATTTAATTAGCTTTCCGTCACCGATCGTTCTAAATAAAATACCAAGTACATAAACCATAAAATGATCCATCTTAAAATAAGTGTATCAATTCATATGTTCCTTAGGCAAGTCATTTCGGGCACTCCCATTAGTATTTCTCTTTAAAAAAAAACTCTCATCTTACTTATGGAATTAATCTCACTATTACGTTATTTCAGTGACTGCTTTCCTTCAGCATATATACCTAATTAATTATACATATAGTTCTTCTTCCTTCATTATCAGTCCAAAGATTGGTGGACTGCAGTCTTCCACTCTTCTATTTTCAAACTCTCTTGTAGATTTTGGTGGTTACGCAGTAGAACATTTCTTTTTAGTATACATAATCATTTACCTCGCCCTTCCTTGTGGCTTCTTTTCATCTATCTTGGGTTTTATTATAATTTTAACAAATCTATCATCCCTCATGGCGTTTCAATCTATCTAGCCCTTCTTCACCAATGCTGCGCCAAATTTCCATTGATTCTTTGTTTCTACGGTGGTTTCCTATTCCAATATTGGTACAAACTTTCTGCCCATTGAGAGTGATTTACCTTCTATTCAAGTATCTAAGATTTGGGCCCCAAATCTTAGATGCTTGGATACCATACTTTCCTTTGGCTAACTAACTTAAATTTTACTGTCAAGAAATTCGATCTGCTTAAATCAGCTCACCGTCTAAATTGTAATTCCCTTGCAATTGTTTTCTTAACTATCCATGTAGAGCTTGATACATTAAACGTGAGCGATGCTTTCTCAAATAAATCAATCCTTTTCCTGGATGGATAATATTATAATCTTACTTATTATCGCTTATCTCGAGTCTTCATGTGTCCGTTCATACAGGCGTTTACAAGAAGGCTTCAGGCTTGCATGTCGGATTATGAAGCTTGAAGGAAAGACCCCAGGAATAAATAGCAATATCTTTCAAACAGTAAATTAAATAATTTAGCCATGCTAAGGGGCCAGTGTCCGGGTAAAAGTGGTAATAATTGATTAGAATCTTTTCGATGCTTATTTAGTTTCAATATTTTTTATATCATCATAAAGTACTCTGTCCTATTGACTGCTTATACTCTTCCATGATTCTGAAATGTTTAAACAAACAAGAATAATATATTTTGTGACTTGAATCATTTACTCACATTTCAATTTTGAAAGACCATTTAATTGAACGCTTATTTTTATTTTACTTCGTGTTAAATGTTGGTAATTTATGATACCCGTATTGTTGTAATGATGATATCAAAGTAACATTATATGTTGTAGTATAACCTTTTCCGCTCTCTACAACATAAACGAGAGTGGACTACATCAACCAAATGCTAATTTAGAAAACGTATTACTTTAAATAATGAATTTTCTGAGGAAATAAAAGCTGTTTAGAAAGAAATCGCCTATTTAGATGGTAGCTAGAACGAATTGACAAAGCTTCGCGGGGTGATCAACGAGTTAGCAACTCACTACTCCTGTCTATCAACCAGCGAGATAATTTCGCATTAAAAAAATAAAGCTTTGGAGAAATACTACTTATTACCTGTTTAAGTGAATTATTATAACATTGCAAATCTCGAATTTGATACGTGAGCAGGTGCTTAAACACTTACAAGTGGAATTTTTATTCCTATTACAGAAAAGAGGGAGAGGTGTGTACCATATGTTACATAAATGGAGAATAAAAATCCGAATGGAATATTAGGCTGTATTATTTATTTTTTATTTAAAAATTGTATGTTCCAGAAAATGTATTTGTACATTTGGTGAAACAATTCTTCTGTGACATTCTAGTATTCTGCCGTAACGCTCTCTTCATTAACCGAAAAAATATAAAAAAATACAAAAGTAATATTTTACCTAAAATTGCATAAGTAATAATGGATTTTCCTTCAAATTTCTTGGGTGAGTAGTCTTTATTGGCAGGTCCCACACATTTGATCTGCCATATCCCCACCGGAATGCTATCGATAAGCATTCGGCCAAAAAAATAAGTAAGAATTATTTTACTAGGCTCAATTTATTATCATCCATTTTTTCGTAGGTTTTATTTACTACGTTATAGTTTCCATTAGTATTCCTCCCTCTCTTTCTCTCTCCCTTCGAGGGACAAGAAATACCTTATGTTGTAAATCCGATATTTATTTGAAACGCATTTAAATGTATGCTTCGCGTTGGAAACGGTCCAAATTCACTCATTTGACGATCTGACCTTACCATCCGATGGTGCCAATTGCGAGACAAGAACAATGACCAATGCAGCGTTTAGTTCCTCTTCGTTGACTTGATTGTCCTCCATCGAGTGGGAGGAAATTACCCATGCTTCGGTACCCTAAAGGATTTCCTTTTGCGAGGGGTAGGTAACAAAAGGGATCTATTAAAGAAAGAAGAGGTTTTTTTATTTAACATCAAAAATCTAGGTAAAATAATCCGTTTCATAAAAGAGCAATTCGGCATTCCAATAGAGTACAATGGTGAAATCAGGAAAAACTCAAAATTCACCCATTTTTTCACTTTTTGATCGGTTATCAACATTAGTTATTACTGTAATTTAACACAATTTTCAATATTTTTTATTTTAACCTTGAATCAAGAACGGGGTCGCCACATTCCCATGCTTATTCGTTAAATTCAAACTCTAAAATACAAACTGTGTACAATAGTACAGGTGTGCTCGATGAGATTCAAATAAACTAGATTAAGGAATGAAAAAAAGCATAACGTTAAATCCTAAAAACAACTAATATAACTCAAAACACCCCCCAAATTATAACATTCAGATAAATTAAATAATATGGCCAATAAAGTAAGGTATTAAAATGCATAATGTTTCGGTCTCTACATGGTTTTTAAAGGGATATTCAATGTTGTGTCAAGCGTATTATAATTAGCAAAATCTGTCAAATTTTTGCAGGGACATCAATTTTTGAAAAATTGCTTCCATAAATTTTACGGATGATAGGAATAAATGAAAATTGTTAGGACCCAAACAGGGAACAATAAAAAGCAGTTGGTTGCAGGTCAAACAACGAATTAGTTTTTCCCTCTAGCAATAATGTTTGTGGGTATATATCGGGAACATGCTTCCATTACAATTTGACGCAAAGTAAAATTACTAATATCTTAAGCATTGGCCCCAATATATTTTGGTAGATAGTTGTTAATTTTTTTTCACTATCCAAAAATTAAAAGCATATACGAAATCATGAATCCCTTGTTTTCCCTTATTTTTGAATTATATAATCGCAAAATATACTCATATCCTTATTATTATTTAAATAATATTGAGGTTGGTGTATTTTGTCATAACTTTTAAAACCAACCTAATACCTAAAGGTATGTGACGTCTTTCCACTCAAATTAACCTAAAATACGCTGACTTATTTTCAGTCATTTTTTTAGCCTAAAGATAAAATTTCACGTAGAAAAGACGTACAAAACAATTAGAGGTACGAAGTCTAAGAGAGCCTAGACTCAAGTGCTACCCAGGATGTATGGGTATTTCATCATTATACTCGTTGAAATAAAATATAATTGTGATATTAAGTCATTTTATTAACAACAATGTTATTAGTGTAAAATTTTGTCGCAGGCATAATATTCTCATCGCATAAATAACAGGGGAGTAACAAAAGGTCGGAGCATAATCGCAATAGTTATCTCTGTATAAAGTGATCCTCGATTGATCTTAGTAATAGGAAGAGCAAAATGCTGTAGAAGAGGAGTATGGAACATGAGGAATAGGGTATTGGGCATCTTCTCAATTGGCACATTACTATTGGATCATAAATATTCAAATGAATGGAAATTCGGTACTCATGAATTTCTAGGGTTAAGGAAAAGTAATAGAGAGGAAATTTATGATGAAGAGTTCAGGGGAGAGGGCGAGAAGTTCTGTAGTCAACAGGAAATAAACCTCGGTGATTTGTTTATTTTTTGCAAATTAGGTAGCGAGGAAGAAAAGAGCCAAGTCGTTATTTATTCAGTGATTTCTTGCTCTCTATCTCGTTCAATCTCCGACTTTACCATCCAGTGTTACATTCGAAGAGTTAAGGTGGATCTTTGGCCAAATTAATTTTACAGTACTTCAACAGATGTTTTCACCGATATTTTTTGTTCACTCTAGAAAGGGAGAGTTGAGGAGTAAACAGTATGGGGCGAATCAAAGGTTAATTAGGGGGAGTCAAAAGTTTTTCCAAAACGTCGCAAATGCATCTGAAAAATAATCGTAAATAAAATATTGTAGATTACTAAAGAGTTTTAGTAGTTTTCATACTTAAGAAAACACTTTCCTATCGTTTTCTACTTTCACCCTGCTACTATCGTTACTTCGTTAAACTTAGCAGATTATCCATTCTATCGTTAATATTTTTATGACTTCATTTTGGAGGAGGGTAATTATGATGGTATTCACTCTTAGCTGTAAACCGTCAGGAAAGTCAGAATTATCTCCTCCGGAATATACAATGAGCGTTCGGCAATTTCTCAAATATTTTCGTACATTCCAACGTATTTGAAAGTTCTGAGGACTGACTTGGTTTTAGAAGTATAGCATACCATTTTTGAGCCGTAAACTTAGTATTTTCTTAGAGATCACATTGACAGACTGAGCTAGGGCTATATTTCAAAGGAAGGTAAACAACTGCATTTCACCTCGAATGAAGGTCAATTTCAAGAAGACAATTAGAAATGTTGTCACATTTTTATAGAGACAGATTCATTGTCAATATTTTTAAAATTGTGCCTTCACTATTTTAGTAATTTATAAAATTACTTTTATTTACTTTTTTAAGCAATTGTTTATCCATTGCCGGTTTCAGTTTTGGAAAGTACTCAAGGGCATTTTTAACTCGCGGTAACTTCTTTCTAAATATATCCTTTGCGCTATTTTATTCCAAACGATTATTTATTGTTATTAAGTAATCTGCCAGTTAAGGTAGGTTTTGAATGGACACGACAACCAAATAAATATTTTGTTACTCCTAACAAAACTACAATCCACCAACCTACTCTAGATTAAGTCCTTCTTCATCTCTGTGTACTTCCCTCCGCCCGTCATCCCTTCCAACATCCCTATCCTGTTCCTGTCCTCTCCTCGTTTGCCTAATATTCTCCCCTGTATTAGAGTCTTCAAAATCCCACTGCCGATCAATACGCCCTTCATTTTTTTTCTGCCTTCTTAGGATTTCTTCCATCAAACCCCATTCCTCGCCGATCATACCTAGTAGTTCCTCATTTGTTTTACTTTCGGCCCATTTCACCTTCTCCATTCTTCTCCACATCCGCATTTTAAGCCTCCAATTTACGTCTATCCTCCCGCTGCAGTGACCATGTATCCGCACCGTACATAACTACGCTCGATATAATACTATTTTTTTCAAACATTTTTACTTAACGTCTCTGACATCAACTCTTTCCTCCTTGTGAAAGCCTCTTTTCCAAGCACAATTCTTCCCCTTACGTCCCTACTATTTTGGCCATGTTCGTCCAAAAGAATTCCGAGATGCGTAAACTGTTCTACTTGCTCTAGTTTTTGCCTTTCTATTTCAATGTTTACTTAGCCTTTCTCTTTCTGGAAAATCGATTATCTTTGTTTTATTTATATTGATCCTCATCCCGTATCTATTGCACTGAATATCCAATTCACTCAGCAATGCTTGCAACCCCTTGGCTGGCTGACATACTAAAGCTTGGTCATCAGAAAACCTTACCGGTTATAGAAATATCCTTCTGACTTTCATTCCTACCTCCAGTTCTTCCCATGCCTCCTTAATCATTTCCTCCACATATACGTTGAACAACACTGTGATAATGGAAAAACCTGTATTACACCTCTTCCTAACACAGCTCATCCGGTCTTCCCGTTCCCTACTCGCACCTGAGCAGTCTGAGACATGCACAGGTTGCAAATTAACCTCCTGTTCCTCCGATCTATTCCAATTTTCTGCAAGATATTCATTAGTTTTTTCCAATTCACTCTATGAAATGCCTTTTCGAAACCTACGAAACAGCTAAATACGTCCTGATTGTATTCTAAATTCATCTCGATTAGTGATCTAATTACTGCAATGGCATCAGCGTGTCTCTCCCTTTCCTTAACGCAAATTGGTTATGCTCAAAGTAATTATTTACTCTCTATCCGTTTGTTTATAATCCTGAGAACCACTTAAGCTGCCTGGGAAATCAACTTATTGTCCCTTAGTCCTCATAAAATGTTGCCTTTACCTTTTTCGGAGTAGAAACTAACACTGATCTCACAACGTCTTCCATCGAGATTTCTTCCTCATAGATACTAAAAATCAGTCCATATAGACTCCTCCTACCATATTTTCTTAAACCTTTCAGTAGTTCCGCAGGAATGTTGTCCACCTCCGCGGCCCTATTTGATATCATCTCCCTTAATACCCTTTCTATTTCATTGTCGAGTATGCCTGGACCTAAGCTACCTTCCTCAACGTCATGTTCCTGTTCTATATCTAACATTGTTGGTCCAAGTTCTTTCCTACACAGTCCCTCTATATATTCCTTCTATCTCTCTTGGATCTTTTCTGTGTCAACTATCATCTAACCCGACTTATCTCTAACTGCTGGCACATATCTTCTTTTCTTACCACCCGATAGTTCTTTAACTTTTCCGTATAGCGCACTAATTTTACCCTTCTTCTGGAAAGTTTCCTTATTCTCGTACTGAATCTTCCGCCATGCTTCTTTTGGTTTATTTGTGTTCCAAACACTACTGTGAAGAATTTAATTCATCAGATAGCCTGTCGAAACCTGTTCAAATTGAAACTTTCTTCCAGCCTCGGTATGATCATTGATTAGAATGGTGTTTTAATTAAAATCAATCAATTAAGAAATACATCATTACATATTTACTTATTATCAAATGAATGTGACGTAACCTGAAACGCAATTTCTCCCTATAGTCTTCTTAATAGTTCGCTCTGGCAGTTGTGGAAGGCGACCGACAGCTGAGGTCTTTTGGGATGGATGGGAATATAGAAAGGGTGTGGAGAAATACATTGTTACTCTTAACGCATGCGGCCAAGTCTTCCACAATTTTAACGTCCCATCCGACCAATGTGTCACTATAGTGGTCTCCAAAAAGCACCTAAATAAGGGATCGGGACCGCTAAAATTTCTTCAGTCTCTAAGACTCCAACCCGGGTTCCCTGGGTGGGAAGCTAGTATATTAGCCACCGCACTTTCCTAAGCCCCTAATGTTTTTCTTTCTATTAGTGGGCATAAGGACAAAATTTAATGATAGTAAGACATTTTGTCTACTCATGACTATTTAATATGCTGTTATCTAACTCGCCTCTATTAAACGTGTTTCCTTGTCGGTATGAAAAGCAAAAGAGAGGAAACAGTATTTAAGTCATTTCTCTTAGCAGTTTGTTCCTATATAATTATTTTTATAGAAATTTCGCTCCTTACGAGGTGGCATGGATTCGACACAAGCTCAATTTTTTTAAAACAGGCACTTCTTTATTTATATTAGATTAGAAATTAATTTTTAGATTTGAATTTAAGTTTTCCTATCAAATTGCGCATGGCAGCGCAGCATATTCAAATCTAATGCCTCGAATATTTAAATTTACATTACCAAAGTGTATCAATTAGTATTTTGAAATCAATCTTCATTCATATAAAAAACCTAAATACATTTTTTAAAAACTTGAGAATATCTCCATTAAGGACGTTCCTCACTCTCTTGATTTTCTTTGACGTTCCAGATGCCAAGCGTCGGAAATAGCATTTTAATTCCTATTGTAAATTTGTATTTTGCTGTTAGAAACTCGTTGTGAACTGCTTCGACGAACTATCTTTGCTTAATTCAGTCCTCACTGTAGCTGCAGTTTTTTCTTCCTAAATTGGAATCGATTTCAAATTTTATCGATTTTTTTCTCATATTCAGAATAATTGTTCAGCACGATATTTCAAATTATTAGTCCTTATGTTTTGCGCGTATTTGCTGATTTTATCTCTTTCTGGTCAAACCTTTACCAGGAGTAATCTTTAGTAAGTTGTTTCATATTCTTTACAACATACGGGTAATTAAGTTACCTTCAATTTACCAGCTATTTTTCATTTCGAAACATTTCTATTTAAATTGGGATGCCTTTACTATTTTGATAATTTTATCTGCACGTTGAAACATATAATAATTAAAACGCTAAAATACGTAATAATGAGTTACCACTTCATAGTCTTATGCAATTATATTTACCGTACATAACATTAAATTCAGCCTTAATTATGTAATAAATTAAGTTACCCTAAATTCCATTAGTTAATTGAGTCACCACCTTAAATATCTATCAAAATATTAAATATTGGTATCTTTGTATCCAAATTGCAGGTTCTCATGCATAGACACCGAAATCTAAGAACTATTTGGGGAAATTTCAATGGCCTATTAAATAGCACAGTTTAATAAAAGAGTTTTGTTTATTCTTATGCATGTTAGAATTATGCATTGGAATAACAATAGAAAAAAATTCTTAAAGAAAATACTGATCCAGAGTTCTACAACCGCAAAATTAGATCCTTGAAGAAAAAACTGAGAGTGATTCACAAAAAACGGAACGAGAGCTCGGAATGGCTCATAATTTACAAAAAATTAGTTCGTGAATTGAATAGAGAAAAGAAAATAGCCAAAGATAGTTTTCTACAGAAAATAATCGGGATAGATAATGGAAATAAATTTTACAAGTACCTCCGGAGGAGGAAAGACAACAGGGAAAACATAACAGCTCTAACAAAAGAGGATGGGACACTAATAGTTGATGATAAGGAAAAAGCTAATACGTTTAACAATTGGTATGCAAGTGTATTTAAGGTCATGGTAAATAAAAAGGATCCTGTAGATTCATCTCTGAGTCAACAAGGAGGCGAAAAAATATTAAATACCAAAAGTATTAAAACGACGAGCGCAGAAATTTATAAAAAAATTATGAAAATGAGGGCAAATAAATCAAAAGGGCCAGATGGTATCTCAATTGACTTGCTTAAATTGGGCGGTAGCGTAGTTTCAAATTATATAAATCATTTATTCAATGTTACCTTAAACAATAATGCCGTGCCAAATGCTTAGGCGGAAGGGGGCATATGTTACGCCAATTTTCAAAGGAGGAGATAATGCACTAGTTGATAATTATAGACCGGTAAGCTTGACATCAGTTGTATGCAAGCTATTAGAAAAGATAATGGCTGATTATCTCTGGGACTTGTGGGAGAGTGAGAATTGGTTGTATAGTCGCCAATACGGTTTTAGAAAAGGGTACTCTTGCGAAACTCAGCTATTAGGGTTCTGCCAAGAAATTTTCGACTCTATGGATGCGGGAATAGAGGTGGATGCTATAATAGTCGACCTGTCAAAAGCCTTTGACAAAGTTGACCACGATCGCTTAATGCTTAAGATGGGCCAATTGCCACTACACACAGATGGAAGAGTAATCTCTTGGGTCAGAAATTTCGAACACAAAGGGTCAAATTAGGAGAAGTGTATTCTGAAAAAGCAAGGGTAACATCGGGAGTCCCACAAGGAAGCGTACTTGGTCCGCTCTTGTTTTTAATATATATAAATGATCTCCCAATAAATATTAATTCTCAGATAAGACTTTTTGCAGACGATTTTATTATCTACAGGAAAGTCGAAAATGACAGAGACCGTGACAAACTTCAAAGGGACATTAATAAAATGGCAGATTGGGTGACAAAAAATGGGATGGATATTAATGTTAACAAATGCAAATCCATCACTTTTAGCAATAAGGTAAATGGAAACAATAGGGAATATAAATTCTCAGAGAATGTCATTCCTAGAAGTGATACTGTCAAATACTTAGGTGTATATTTAACTAAGGACTTAGGGTGGGGGCTAAATGTGGAGTACATCTATAAGAAAGCTTTCAAAACTCTTCATTGGGTAATAAGAAACCTCAAAGGGAGCGTTAGAGCAACCAAGGAGAAGGCTTATCAGACCCTAGTAAGACCAATTTTAGAGTACGCTTCTCTTGTATGGGACCCTCATGAAGAAGGTCATATTAAAAACCTGGAAAAGGTGCAAAGAAAGGCTGCCCGATATGTACTGGGGAAGCATGGGAGGATGGAGAGTGTGTCTGACATGCTAGAAACGCTGGGCTGGGAACCTCTAGAATCTGGAAGAAAAGTAAGCAGACTTTGTGGAATGTTCCGAATTTTGAAGGGGGAGAAAGCTTGGGCAGATCTTAGGAAAGAGGCGGGGAACCCAAATTTTATAGGCAGAAATGATCACAAATTTAAGATAAAATGCCGGGCACAGAGAACAAATAAAAAAAAATTTTCTTTTCTAAATAGAACAATTGTTGAGTGGAACACCTTACCTGCAAAAATATTCGAGCCCTTTCCTAACAGAGTGTATACTTTTAAGAATAGATGTAAGGCATATATGTAATAATTTGATTGATATGTGGTGTATGGTATTATATGTAATAGCTTAATTTTTTTTAATTTATCTTTTTTTTTCTTGCTGATTAATGGTTGTAAATGGGATGGGGATTCACTTGTTTTGTTAAAGAGATTTGTGTTTTGAAGTCTAGTTTTATGTATTATCTTTTGCAATTATTTGGGACTTGTGTGCCATCTGACAATGTCTATCAGCACATGTGTATTTTTAATAATAATAACAATAATAATAAATATTTCTTTTTAGAGATTTAATCTATCGATAAATTTAAATGTAAGTTGGTAAAATATTTTATCCTCTAAAATCGTATTGAAGCGTTTCTTTCTAATCTTATCATGAATGTTTAGTTTAAAACAGTAAACAATCGTCTCTTTAATATCTCAATCGAACAATTGCTTGCCGGACGCTATCATGAAATTAACTCAATTTTTGAGAATTCAATTGCCGATTATTCTGAAGTTTTTAAATACAGACATATCATAATGCCAAGACTGTTACCTTAAAACAAGGGAAGGTCACGCTAATGAAGATATTGTTATGTCCCGGGATAATTTCCCCGACGTTGCTCATTCCTCTTTCGCGAGGAGATCTGTTCGCTTGCTGCGCATTTCACATATTGGGATTTTTCCACTGCTTACCTGTCACTCAGGTGCTTGCGTCGCCTCGAAGGAGGAGGGGGCAAGCATGCGAACGCAGCTCGCGAATATGACTGAATATGGGAATAAAGCGCAGTAGAATGCTGAATCCGGGGCGCGACCGGATGCCGCGATCAAATAAAAACCCCGCGGAACCTTCATTCCGGGTCTTTTCGTCGAGGGGCCGTGTACACGTCGGGATGGGGAGCCGAGAGCCGTGGAAGCGGAGACTCGCCGATTGACCCGGGGTTCGCCGCAGGACAAGATACTCGCGCCGGAGTCGCTCTTGTTTAAATACAAACTCCTAGCGAAAGACCCCGTCTCTTTTATTTCACCGTACCAACTCGCCAATTGGACCACCTTCGTCGTCCGGAAATTCCTCAGCGTTAGTCAAGATCCTTTTCTGAGACGTCCCTTGTCGCGCTGTCCTCGAGGGGACACGACAACTTTGGTGGAGGCGCCGGGTACTGCATTATTTGTAAGACAACGCAGAAGAGGATCCGCAGAAGGACTCGGCCAAAGGCGCGGTCGTGGTACGGTAAGTATTCTTCCGTTCTTTTTTTCTCTTCTTCTTCTTCTTTTTTGTGCGGGATTGGACTAGAGAGGAATCGGTAGTAAGGCCGATCTTCCTAGCAAAGGGGGGTTAATTGATTAATGCATAATTGGTGATACATTGTTACGGAGTAGGCATCGGTGGTGACGCTGTCTTCTTTTTCATTTTTTTTAATTGAATTAACTGTTCGCCTCTCCTGCCATTTCTCCGACTGAATCCTACAAAGTGGTCCCGACTTTGCCAGGATTACGGGAGGACCACGGTCTTGACCGGTTTAAGGTGTACAACTTACTCCTGGGCATTCGGCCCGAAATCCTTTTATCATATAGTGCTTTCTTTCGCGTGTATTAGCGTTAAGTATATCTGCCTTGTCTTGTTAGTTAGAATATTTTTTTTTTGGGGGGTTGCTTTCCGTGTGTTTATGAATAACGACCAGCGAAGGAGTCGCAGGATCCGAGGGGATTCGCCCGTATATTACGCGCTAGTCCGTCCGCGACAGGGTGTGGGCCGTGAAGTCGCAGGGGAAACGGAACCGGGTGAGGCGCGTGCGATACTCACGGGAGGAGAGCAGGACGAGATCGGAAGTACCGCCGATACAGTAATCCTCACGGAAGGTTCAGATACCGGCATGGCCGAGAGGGAAGACACATATGGGGGGGAACCGCGAGGGAGATCGAGGGCACAGGGGTGCAATTTGACACCCCCGACGTTCAGCGGGCACCCAGGGGAAGACGTAAATACATTCCTTTCCAAATTTAACAGAATTGCAGCCGCAAATGCGTGGGATGAAGAAACAAAGATCCGTTTGATACCATGCTTTTTAACGGGGACTGCGGGTAGATGGCTTAATGCGTTAGCGGGTTACGACCCGGAGAACGGCACCCTCGAGGGGGATTGGCAAGGATTTTGCCGGTCCATTAGAATTGCGTTCAGAGGGGTGTGGGCCGCGGAATTGAAAGAATGTGAGTTGAGGGAAAGGAAGCAGGGTCCTAATGAGCCAATCGACGACTACTTCTATGACGTGAGAGCCTTGTGTAGGGAGGTTGACCCTGAAATGGCCGACCGGGAAGTCGTTCGGCACTTGATAAAGGGGCTCCGACCCGCATTGGTGCGCGTGGTCGTCCCGGCAAGACCAGAAACGCCTACGCAGGTGCTCGGATGCCTAAAAGCGTACGAGGAAGCCGACTTCATTGCACAAGTAAATACAAGGACGCCGGCCCACCAACCCGGAAGGAGGATGACACAAGAGGAAAGAAAAGAGGGGTCCGAGAGCGTTCGGCAGTTGGAAAGGGAGGTCCGCGAGCTCAAACGTAGGATCGAAAGGGAAAAGAATCGGCCCGAGGGAGGATAGGCGGGGTGCGGATGACAAATGGCTGCCCGCGTCGAGAGGTAGGCGAGAGGCACCACGATGGCAAGAGGGCCCTAGACGGGTCGGGGGACCCAGTCGTACTAACGACGGAAGACCCATATGCTACCGCTGTAGGGCAGTGGGCCATGTCGCAGCGGTTTGCCCGACGGCCGATAGCGGAGGAACGAGGTGTTACCAATGTCAGGGGATGGGTCACAGAGCGGCCGACTGCCCGTCGCGCAGGAGGGACCATCCTCGGGACTACCAAGCAAAAAACGAGCGTCCGCAGGCCAAGTAGGGGGTACGCCTGTCGGAAGCATTGGAGAAAGATCCCTCCTAACGATCGAAGGCGCGATTAATGGACGTGAGTACCCGATCATATTGGACACAGGATCCGTGATTAGTGTTATAAGTAGCGAAATTATCGACCCCCAATGTGTGAAACCAAAACGACTACGTATACGTTTGGCGAATGGAAACCCCGGAGAAACACTGGGAGAAGCGGAATTATGCGTGCAAATCGGAGGAATGTGTTTTAGGGAGAATGCGGCAGTTATGGATGGGTTAGTTGGACCCCTTTTGCTTGGCCATAACTTTTTGAAACGTCATAAAGCAATAATAAATTATGATAAGTGTGATGTCACCCTCAAGGGTTCCCTCGGTGAGACAGTGGTGCAAATGATGGGATCTGAAATTCGGGGCGAAGAAGCCCGATGTGGGGTAGCGCAAGACTTGTGGGGGGGTGACCTCATGGCCCGAGGCCTTCCCGAGCTGCCAGGGGTGAGTCACCAAAAGTGGTCACTGAAGGGTGACGTCACGGTGCCACCCGGGGACGGGGTTGATTGTAGGTTGGATGGACCGAGGCCGTCAGGCGGAGGACGAATAGTTCCGGCCAGACGCTTAACCGATGAGGGTCTGAGCCTGGGGGTCGTCCGCCCTGAGGGGGAATATATGATCGCCACCCTTTTCAACCATCGAAGGGTGCCAAGACGGTTGCACAATTTCACGGGTCGTTCAAAGTAATTAAGCAGGCAGGGCTGATGAATAAAGGTTTGTGCTTGTGCTAATGTGTCGCTTTTATTACAGAGAAAAACAGCTAAGAGTATGGCGTTAATACCCAACCAACCTGGGAGGATCTGTTGCGTCCACTTTCGTTACGCTCGAATTTTAAGTAATTAGAAGAAAAATTAGTGCGGGGGCAAATTAAATTGGACTAGAACGAATTGGTCAGTAAAATTTGCGGACGCAACAGAAACCTCCTCAGATGCGTGGGGAACAGCCTTGGGAGGAATTGGACTGACCTGGTGTATTTTACTCACTTTGGCATGTGTATACCTTCGATATAAAGTCCAAAACCTGGAGAAGCATATGGTCTACCTGGTAAAGACGGAAAACGGTACGGAGTTGTTCACCGTGAGGAGCACGAGGAACGTGGGAAAGGTGAGTGTTGTGAAGATATTTTGATTCTGTTTTTTCTCCTCCAGGTGGTAAAAACATCTTTGTTATGTTTTTAACTGCAATGAGGGAGGGGACAGCGAGAGAAGATGGGCCGGCAAGGGGCCTCACCCCATGCGGATGGGGAATCCCGCATGGAAGGACAGTCCTCGGAGGGGACAGTTAAAAGAAAGGTATTTTGATTCTGTTGTTCCCCTCCAGGTGGTAAAAACATCTTTGTTATGTTTTTAACTGCAAGAAGGGGGGGCAGAAAAAGAGGAGCCAAGAAAGGGTTCACACTATACGGACGGGGAATCCCGTATAGAGAGAGAGTCCTTGGATGGGACAGTTATTCTGTTTTTTCTCCTCCAGGTGGTAAAAACGCCTTTGTTATGTTTTTAACTGCAATTAGGGAGGGGACAGCGAAAAAGAGGAGCCAAGAAAGGGTTCGCACTATACGGACGGGGAATCCCGTATAGAGAGACAGTCCTCGAATGGGACAGTTAAAAGAAATACTTGCAGGGGTGTCTGAAGGAAGCACATGGGGACAGCGAGAGAAGAGGGGCCGGCAAGGGGCCTCACCCCATGCGGATGGGGAATCCCGCATGAAAGAGCAGTCCCAGGGTGGGACAGTCGAAAGGGAAGTTACCGGGGTAACCGGGGAAAGTAAATGGGGACCTAGAGAGGGGTCTTGCCATCGAGAGCTTAAGCAAACTTGGAAAGGGGTCGTTGACCACTCGGCCGAAGGAGGAGACGCTCGAAAAATCAGCTGATAAACCCCGAGACACCTCCCGTTCGGAAGAAAGGGAGGGGGGCTGTGAGGAACTTTGCCTCGCGAATTGGGATCCCAAGAAAAGAAAGAAAAAAAAACCGTTGTAAGAGAATTATTAGTGCACTTAAGTGACTGGTTAACCATGGTAATATATGCAAATAAGTATTAGCGACGTAAGCATAAGACCTAGGTTTAAGGGGGGAAACGAATGAGCAATCCGGGAGGAATGCATATGAACCTTTGTTATGTTTAGTTAATGTAATGTAGTAGAGAATAGTCATAGGTTATTGGTGATGAATCCCATTGATTGCCTGTGGAGGAGGATGGAATGGGTGGACTGATCAACCATCTCTTCCCCTTTTTCTCAGGGTCAACCAAGGGGAGTCGAAGTCGAAACGGTAGTCACCTCGGAGAAGAATGAAGGGGATTAAATGTCACATTTGTCTATTGGGAATGCTGGTTTGGGTCGCTTATGGGATGAAGCACCTGGGGGAAGTGCCAGTAGATATTACGGCGGGAGCCCTGTTCAGAACTTTACCCAATGTTACGGTTTACGAGACGTCATACCCTCTTGTTTGGAAAATACCTTTTAACCCAAGGAGAGAGCTGGAAAATTTCAGATCGTATGCATCCAACTGCGTAAGGGAGAGTCACCCAGGAATTTGTTAGGCCATACATGCGTTTCTGGCCCTGGCCTTAAATAACTGGAACCCAAGGTACTGGGCTGATCCACTGACGGAGGCACCGCTGACATCGGATGGAGGGGCGTTTTCATCCTCTTTCATCCTCCCGATGCGGCGGCACGCGGAGCGAGTCGCCATATCGGAGGCAGAGGCTGAGGAAGTCGAGGTGAGGACGGACAACCTTGGCGACTTACTCACACTGCCAGCACAGAGCGTGACAATCTCAGAGCATGGAGGGATACCTGGAGGATCTGGCTGGGGTGTCTTGGCCTACCTCCAATCCATTATCGCCTCACAGACGGGGGTCCTCAGGGCTTGCCAAGCTCGGAGGCTCTCCCCGGAGCTCGTCAATCTTCGGATCTTGAAGGAGCGATTACAGGTGGTTCGCCGGACCATCGAAGCGACGGACTACGACTTGGCCATTCGGCACTTCTCCAGGAGAGGTACAAGTCTCAAAGTCCAAGCTTGCAACATCTACACCGACGAGCTATGCATGCTGGCGGACCCGCTTGGAGACACGCTGGGGACCATCAAGTGTGCCGAGGCAATGGGCAAGGGGGACACGGCTAAGGAGATGACGGCATCCTGCCCAATAGCGTGTGGGAGATCGCCTGATACCATCGTCACCAAGTGTGTTTGGTGTGTAAAAGACAGTTACTTCCAGACAGTTGAACGCCCCTGGGAGCGTACGCGCCAGGAAAGTACTCAGTTGCAGGTCGGGGACTGTGTCCCGACAGTGCAATTTCGAAGACCACCTGAGACTAGGGCACCCATCCCACCACCTAATTCCTTAATCCCCAAAGTGGCATTACCCACCCTGTATGAAAGTGTGGACGGTAGTGACGGCCTTGTTGAAGATCAATATTTGGCGATGCAACCAATAGACACAAGGAGAGACACATAATGGTGTTTTCAGATGATTTTTACTAGTGTTTTTGAGGGTTAATGGCATTTTCAGTAGGCGAAGGACACGTATAAGATTCAAGTGAACTCTGTAGTTTCAGCATGAACGCATTGATAGTTATAAATCCACGTGTATCTCCATCTGCCATTTAAGGTTGCAATACGTTAACTTAGGTACCTCTTTACCTTGTCAATACTTAAGGTTGAAAGGACACATGATTAAATTGATGGTATGGGTATAGTATCATTCCCTTTGTGAATGAATTCCGAATAAATATTTTGAGAAATATCAAATGAAAGCCTTTTTTTAGTATGCATAATCGTTTTAACTTCCTTTTCACCCTTTCTTTGTAAACTGACTGTTTGCCTTGGAATTGTAGCTTAAAATTGAAACAAAGCTGAAAACCCCGGGGTATATTTTACTTGATTCTTTGATTTAAAATTGGAAAGAGTTTTAAGATGAGAATATCAAAAACTGTATGAATGGGTTTTTTGTTGCAATTGAAAAACTTGGATTCTATTAGCGTTTGGATCTTACACATCCATTTCTCCATGGCGAAACAGTGAATTTAAAATAAAATTCACGGTTTTGTTAAGTAAGATAAATAGCATACCCTTTTCAAGGAGTCGGGTAAATTACGTTTCTTTAGGAAACCATGCATGCCATTGATTACATGCTGGTTATATGCTCGTATCTCGTTAAAATTATATGTTTAGGGAAGATATTTGTAAAAAACGTCCTCCACATGAATAATTCCGACTGCTGCGAGATCCTTTCAACCATAAAACTGACCAATATTGTCACTAGTAATGGCCAATGAAAGAGAAGGCATGTTGTTTAGGGCTAATTTCAGTATTCAGAAATAAGTACATGGTGATGTGAACTTTCTTTGTTCACGAGCATTTTTTCTTAGTCTTACATATACATTTGTGTCTCATTTGAATAATGGACCGTTAATTAATTCGCGCGGGAACTGGAACCGGAATGCACACGATAATGTTCTACGAATGGAATCAAAATCATCATCGTGTATACCTTAATGTTGACTTCCGCGGGTTTCTGCTGATGTATACACTTCTGTTCCAGATTTTATCCACGTGTAATGATTTTTAAACATGTTTGAAAGTACTCAACATCGTTTACTTTTCGGCGTTCCAACTGGCTTTTTGAGGTAAAGTGCAATTTTTTATTTCACTCCGGATCATAGCCATTTGGGTTCCGCGTGGCCTTTTTGCTCCGTTTGCATTTTTTCATTTTATTTCACTTCATAAGCATATATTTCTTTTTGACAGTTTTCAATTATTGAACATGTACAACATGTTCCGGTCTTCCGGTTCCGGTTTTTAAACAAAACATAAACCGGTCTTCCCTGTTAAAACAGGCGAACATATAAAGCAAATATATTGTATTTAAAAAACTTAAACGAGGATGAAATCCTGAATAGCAATGTGTACAAGGATAAATTTAAAGTGTTTGTATGAGGTGAAAGTTACAATTAAAGAGAGAGTGACGCGTTGCAATATATATATATATATATATATATATATATATATATATATATATATATATATATATATATATACAAAAGCCATTGCATTGCATAGCTTGCATTACGCTCATGTAAACCTCTTTTTGCATGGTTTAACAGAGTGTATACAAATTCCAAAGAAACTGCGGGAGATGCCGCAACAGTAACTTTTTAACGGAGTCATCCGCTAATGTGCATTTCAATGCAACAATTTCAGAGTGTAAAAATCATTCGCCTTGACTGGGATTCGAACCCAGATCCCTCAATATCCGGTCGAGTGCTTTAGCCACTTAAGCTACCGAGGCGTCCTCTTAAAGTCTGAATTTTAAGAATAGATGTAAGGCATATATGTAATAATTTGATTTATGTGTGGTGTAATGTATTATATGTAATAGCTTAATTTTATTTTTAATTTATCTTTTTTTTCTTCTTGCTGATTAATGGCTGTAAATGGGATGGGGATTCACTTGTTTTGTTAAAGAGATTTGTGTTTTGAAGTCTAGTTTTATGTACTATCTTTTGCAATTATTTGGGACTTGTGTGCCACCTGACAATGTCTATTAGCACATGTGTATTTTTAATAATAATAATAAGTGAATGAGTTCAAAATACATAAAATGTAATTTCAATTCATCAAACTACGTATAACGTTGCTTTCCCTGATAATTTTCCTTAATGAAATGAATCCTTAAATTTCGAAGTTTATTTAGTTCTTATAATTTTAAAAATTTGTAATAATTATTGAAATATGCTTTCCACCATTGCAACCAGTTTCTGAAAAGGGACTCCAAATGTTTATTGTTGATAGAGAGAAATATTAGAGGTTTGAGCGAAATATATTTTGATATTGAATGCACTATTTGCACTGATTTCACCTCTGACTGAAAAATGGAAGTGCCACCGAATAGTTTCAGTTTAGTTTCCAAAACGTTTGTAACCATTCTTGCCCCTGAAAAATGAACAGTGCTTCTTCATATTAATCGGTGAGACCACGAATGCGATTATTTATTCATTTCATAAAAGTGAAAAAAGATGGCCATATTCTAACCCACCTCTTCTAAAAGACTAGGGAAAGTAAAATTTGGAAATTTTAGTTCCCGCGCAAACTCCGAAGTTTACTAAGCCCTTCACATAAAATGAATCGATCGCTGAAAAATATCTTTCTCTCCCAAAGGGACTGGCCAATGCTCTACGTGGAAAACAGTTTGCACTGGCTTAATTACTCAGCCAACAGCGCCTTTATTGGGGCAGTCGCTCGGGACATGGGATGACGCCCTCACAAACATTGACTTCCGGCGTATAGTTGTATACGGCGAACCCTGGGTCCCCCTCGCCGCTCTTTTCACGCTCATCCCACTCCCCGCTCATTCCACCCCTATAGTGCTTTCAGCCTTCGAGCTCTGAAGTTTGACGTATGCCCCTTTCAAAACCCTTGCGTTCGCGACAAAATTCCTAATCGCGCTTCAGTTTCCCTCTCCGAGGGAGGCCGACGCGTTACTTTTTCACATGGCCCAAGACTCATTTACCCCACGTGGGGCCGATGGTTACGTTTAGGGGAGCTTATGACGATATCTCTTATCGTTCAACGGCCAGAAACGACTTTACACATTATGCCAGCCGTCATCACCCTGGCGGGTAACATTCCCGTGCTGTGGGAGGCATTGAGCGCTTATTAAGGTGTGAAATAATGAGAAAATACCCGAAAAAATAGAACAATCAGCGAAAACATTCTGCTGGCATAATATTGTTAACAATTTTAGATCATTGAAATGAATGCGAAGCAATAAAGTACTTTTTTCATACACTTTAAAGATCGGTTTGACTCAGATCTCGACTCAACTATCCTAACTGCCAACACAATTCAATATCTTTATGCATGTTACCTCATATTTAGATTTTTTCGAAGCATACTCTCGTCAACTTATCCAGAATCGATGAGTGAAAATAAAACAAAATGCAGAATTGCAATTTCACAAAAATTCAAATTATTCTTTAAAAATTTTATGCAATGTTTTTATGCACAGTTAGTTTATAAATTATGTTAATTGCTCCTCATCATAAATGGAATTCCGCCATGTCTGGGTTTCAACTATTTTCTCATACTCACACGCAGCGTTGAGAAGAATGTTCGTTTCTTGAAAGATGTACTAACCGTAAAACATAATATTTTCTTAGCAATGGTCTAGCTCCTTATCTTTATAGCTCGAAATCACCTCTGTCTGTAATTTTATCGTGGCCGTAGACTGTTTTGTTACCTTGGCCATATGTGCCATCGTAGAATACTGTTTGATCTAATGCCTGTAATCTCCGAGGTCATTATCCTAATCTTGCAATCCCGATCGGAGGTTTCCAATGTACTATCCAGTAGCTAATCCTCCGAAAGTTTTCGCCAAACTTTTCAACTTCATTGCTAACGTAGAACATGTCTAAGTAAAGTATCATCTTAGATTTCCTATCATTTGATAGGTCCATAGTATCCAAGTGTAGGATCTTAAGCTATGAGTAGCGAAATCTTGGAAATTGGCAACGAAGTTGCCTCAGAGAGTCTCTTTCGGTCGCTGTCTTCACGACTGCTCATTCTTTGGATAAAATTTCCAGTCCTCAGCTAGAGGTCCACTCTCAATGAGGTCCACACATCTAGTGGTCTGCTCATCATCTGCACGCTAGACGGAATTGCCCATGAAAATGTGTTCATTAGCGTTGGTCACGCACCAAAACATCAATTAACACTGAAAATCAAATTATTATTTTTTTAGATTCGTCTTTCATTTCGAAGTATTGGCATAAAAATATGGACTAAGAAATTTCCAACTTCAGAGTCAACTTTCTTCATTTTCGTGATTTCAATGAAAATTGAATACTCTAACCACATTTGATTAAGATTCAAGTGGAATGCGTTCAGAATAGCTATGTGACTGGGATGTAAATCCAGAGAGTTAGAGGGGCAAAATTATTTCTTTCAAATAAAAAATACTTGCCGATGGAAAAATATAGAAGCAGATATTTAGTATTTCATATGAATTAGTAATTTTCTAGATGTACCTACCCAGCATTAACGATGCCCTTTATGAGAAATAAAAATGTTATGAGAATCAATTTTACGCGCGATTGAAAAAATATAGGGAATGACTCGTTATCGTGAACACGTTATATCAGCGTTATGAGAATTGTTTAAAACTTATACTCATAGAAATATATCATTTCACACCTTTTTATTCTCTGAGTTCAGGCCGTTTCTTCTGTACTTCCCAATATTTTTCTATTTAGTTCACCAAACAGAGTCACAACTTTATGAAGATAAGATACAGTTATGCCTAATGTAATTTTTTATCTGAAAAAATGATAAATTATGGGCTGAGAAGAATAAATTTGTAAAACCATTATGAAAAATTTCACAACTTTTATTATGTCTGGATCTATGCTTATAATTACATTCTGCGGTTATAAATCACTTTTGACTACATTCGCTACAATGTGCTTATCAAAACTCCCTCATTTAATCAGCGTGCACTTTTAGGTCTCTGCTAAGTTTTTTTTTCCAAATTTATCTGGTATAGATGTAGCAACACCTCACCGAGGTAGGAAAATATGGCTTTTTTTCAACACAGGATGTGACTCGAAAATTTCACTTTGAAGCAGTCATATGGCAATACATCAAGTATGACCTCGTCATGTAGGATGATATGCGGCGGATCATGGTGCTGAGCATGAGAAAGAGCACGGATGCCTAAATTTAAACCTATTGTGTGTAATTAACTATTAAAGAGTGGAACTTGACTCAAGAAACGCTCGAAACTTCTCGTATCATCTTATTTTTGTGAGCTTTCAATAGCTCAAGGTATATATTATATCAGCCACCACTATTAACTCGACTGGATGCTAATCTGGCCTCTCCCATGCCAAGCATAACTAAGAGTAGCCTGTATCAAGAAATAAAGCGTATAAATATTTAAAAAAATATGATGATGGATTTTCTTTACGAAAATAATAAAATATCTCTCATGCATTCATTCTGTCTCTTCCTGATGGTCTTTCATATTCACCTGGGAAATCTTTACTTCAAACGTTATCTTTCAACCTCTTTCGATCTGAAGTTTCGTTGAATCGGAGAACGGAAATAAGCTTGTGAATCCCATTGATGCAGAGCACCTTCCTTTCACTTTTCTATTTGCCTCTTGCTAGAAGCTTTCAATTTTTCCATGCTCATGCCCAATTTAATATTTTATTTTCTTTGTGATTCGTAATGCTTTCTGGGTACTTGGTAAATTCTCAGAAACGTTCTCCTTTACGTTTAAAAGCGCCTTAAATTTTCACATTGTCCGCAGTATATGCGATTCCGCTGGTCCTTAGTCTGCTTTATAACAGCGTTCTTCTTCATCTCCACCACTTCTGATAATTTTTCATTTTTTTATCACTCGAATCCTCTCGTTTCTCCTTACCTTTATGCCGTTATCGATATCGAAAAACGCAGGATTTGATCGTTTGAAGCTGAGACCGGTAACCAATTTGAACTTTGTATGAGTTTGCAAGTGAATTTTTTTATGCTATTAAATGCGTTGCGTCGTTTTCCTTGGTACATATTTTACATATATTTGAAGTAAACAAGAAAATTTTGTTCTTAAATATAATATATACCTATGCATGTAAATAATAAATAATGATATATATAACCTTGGTGTTTTAATACACAGTATAACATATCTCTTGTATCTGAGGCGCGGATAAAAATATCCTGCAATCCCCTCAAGAAGAGATATTAGCATGTTTAGATCTCCTGAAGCGAACCCAAGGAACGCTTAATATCCTTTGGGATATAATGGTGAAACTTTGTCAAAGTTGGCGAGTAACACTACACTTGAAATCGGTGGTGCAAGAACAAGCAAACTGATATACCCCTCTTTTCTTACTTTTCATTATTCTCAGATCTTTCATTAATGAAAACGAAAGAGTCAAATTATGAATTAGCTACTGGAATTTGAGAAGATTGCCATGAAATGAACAGTATTTGATAACTTAAGTGATTAATTGACAAATAACTCTACTGTATGTAAGTGACTATGTATGTATGAATGTATGTAGGTATGTATGAATATGTATGTATGAGACTAATATCATAGGCCAAGAATTCTGGTCTGGAGTTGACATGTAATGTAATTCGATGCGTGTGAATTAGGTGGCAGAAAGAGATAAATTTTTGGTGGGCATAAATAGTTGCAATGGTTTTAGAAAAGTTCCCTATGAAATAGCGGCAAGGTCATTTAGTTTCCCAGAGGAAAGGAATAGTGAAAACCTTTTGAACCTTTACTCGGCAAAATGGGTTATTTACCTTAAATGTGTGGTTCAAGTAAACAACCATACATTTATAGTTATGGAAGTGTGTACTAAACTGGTGCTAAAAGTCTTGAGCGAGGAAAAAAAACTGTCGCGGGTGGAAATTTCGCAAGAAATTTTGGACTGCATCCAGGAAGATGAAGATTTTCTCGACAACGTTATTACCTCTAAGGATAGCTCAAAAAGAGCTCAAAGGATATCGGTTCGACTCCATCGAGGCGGTTCAAGCGGCGACGACAAAGGCTCTCAACAGTATTCCGGGAAACCGACTTCCAGCGGGCTTTGGACGAGTGGCAGACACACCGAACTAAGTGTATCGATGCAGGAGGAATGCATTTTGAAGTTTATTAAGTTAATGTAATGATAGCTACAATAAATTTTAATTTTTGGAACCAGTCCCGATACTTATTGTACAGACCCTGTTTATCTGGAAAACGAAAATACGACTTTTTCTTGGAGGTATTAGAAAGAAAAAATTGTTGATTGAATGAAATTTACCTGGAAATATTTAAGTGGGGAGATGAAAAGGTGTATAGACTAGGGGAATGAGAAATTGAAAGATTCTGTTTTCGAGGTACCTTCAAGTTTAAAAGGATCCCATTGGAATAGATACAAATAGGTAGTTGAGTTTATGTGAATTCTCTCTTTATAAATAAAACGCATAGTTGGCGGCCCCGTGCAGTTCTCAGGGTTAGTTTAGATACCACTAAATTAAGTGGCGTTTTCAGTTCTTAGAATTACGTTGTAGTGTGCAGGAAATATGTTTGAAAATCCTCTTGTGACCCTGCGAAGTTCATCGACGATATAGTGGGTGATGATATTATAGATGAGGAAAATATGTATCCATGGATACAAGAGTTCAAAGAAGGCCCAATTCAGTGGGGTAAATAACCCAGGAAGCCTTAGTCGCGGACCATTAGTTATTTCCCAGTAAGCAAGACTCCTACGAATGGATTTAAAATGAATTAAAATATACCTTGAACGTTCGCTTGGGGTCTTATATATTAACAATCATGATTGACAACTGGATCCTGGGGTTGCACAGCAAATTTTTTCTTTCGCGTGTGATAGGTAGCCATACCGAGCACAATGGTACGGGAAAAGTAATTCAGAGATATGATAAAATGGCTTATTCTTCTAAACCTGATGTTTATTGAATATTTTCAAAACTTTTAAAACTTTTTTGACTGTTATGGATGATGCACTGATCAAAACACAGTCTCAAGTCAACTGCTGCAAAATATCTCTGCAGAAATTTAAAAACCGTTATTTCGAAAACAAATATGATATTTTTCATTTACGTCAGCGCTTTGGGAATAAGCTCCCTTGGTGCAAATGTAGCGACGCACAATTGATATTTAATGAAAAATGAATGGCGTCATGATGAATTTTAATGGTGTTCTATATGCAGCGTGGTTTTGTACGGAGCGTCAACTTAGTAATTGAAGCAAGATGATAAGCGTAAATTGGAGGATTTTGGGAGTTATGTGAGGAGAATAATGAAAAAAGAAAAATAGAAGAAATTAAAAAATAATTGAAAAAGTACTAGTTGTGATGGGGGAGTAGGCAGGAATATTGGAAGAAATCCAAAGTAGGTAGGTCAAGTGGTAGGCAGAGCATGTTGACTGGTGATGGAATGCTGAAGACTGTGATAAGAGGGGAGATCGTTAGGGAAGCAATGAGGAGAGTGGTAAAAGTTAGATTTGTTCTGCGGAATGAAGGAATATTAAATGTGCAAGGAATTAAAGGCTTTATTTCAGCGTGGGCTCAGGTTGTTTCTTGGTTGAGGCTAAGAAATATATAGAAATGCTAAGTTTGCGTTCATCCAAAACACAACTTACACGGTGATTGAGCACACTTAATAATTATGCCACGTTTAACTCTGAATTCACATCAAAACTTAGAGATGTAATGAAAGAAGATGTTTAGAACGACGTCAAATTTCGTTGGAGCAGTCCGTGGTTGCATTTGAAGTATTTGGAGAGTCATTACCCAGATGATGTAACATTTTTTAATTATTCTTGTAATGAAAAGTATACCTTTAAAGATAATTTTTGTAAGGATATATAAAAATATATTTGAATAAAAAAATCAATTTTATTTTAGTGCCTGTGAAAAATGTGGGAGTAAAAAGTGTGATTTGCATCGTAAAAAATGAAAATAACAATCCTGCCCAGATGAGAAGATTTGGTTTCCTGTTTTATCGTTGCTCTAATGTGTTCTTTTCTCAGTTACGGGAACTGAAATGCATTTTAATAAATGTGGAACGACGAAATAAGAGCGTTTATTACTCCATTATTCCTGAAAAACGCTAGTTATTTCAAGAATTTGAGGAGTTTCAACACGCACTCTTTTTTCCCAAAAATGATTTTCCATCTTCGCCCAAAAAACATTTCCCCTTCAAGTCGAGGCTTCAGACCAATGCACGAGATGATTTGACTCCAGGAGCAATTTTAAGTTCTTCGAAATAAAGCGGATTGAAAACGACGGAGTTGATGCGCTTTCCTCGATCCCTATCTTTTACCGAGTATTATTTTCACTCAGCACGTTCCCTCTTCCTCATCCCGTTTTCCTACCTCGGCAAAAGCGGAAGGGCACCGAATATTTTTTGCCGTTTTGGGGAACGAAGAAAAGCGGGTAGAAAACTCTGCCGCAGCCAGAGTTACGTTCAATGTCATGGGATATTCCATTACATGGACGACAATATACAAAATACTTCATGTGGCATTCCATTTCGACGCCGATTCATCAAGGAATACGATGTGGGAATAAATATGTACAAGGAGTTATTTTATTTCTTTTGTTGGCTCTGTAAGAATCACCTCCGAGTAATGGTCGCCGTACACATTATGTCCAGCTTTGTATGGACCCTTCAATGTAGGGAGACGTAGAAAAAGTGTGCCTAATCATAACTTATTCCAAGTACATCCTTCTATAAATTGATGACATTGAGTTACTCATCACTGAATTTTGTATAGATTAAGGGTAATTTGAGTTGACTTTGAAAAAATAATTATGGACCTTATGTGATACTTTCACAATGTTTTACATACCTGTATATGGTGTCGTGGTTGGCTGGCCTTAAAAGTAAAAGTGCAGCAGCAATTATTCCCTTGTTTAAAAAAAATCCACCCTACCCGGTAGACTTATCTCTCTAAATTAAATTTAAAGAGCATATATCATATAACTTTGTATATATATATATATATATGTATATATATATATATATTTACATATATACACACACATGTATATATTGAATTCTGCCCAATTTAGGTATAGTATGGTTACTATGAGGTTGAACATAGGCTCAATATCGATCATTTCACGGTAGTTTTATTTAATTTGACACACCAAAAATTTGGCAAAACAGTTTGCTATAAACTCCTTAGTTTGATGCGTTGTCACCCATTCAAAAGTCGTACGGGATACATTCAAAAGAATGTAATCCACAGATATATATTTCGATGCTACAAAAACGAAAATCTCTCAGCCGCAGTCATGCACGTCGTCAAAGAAACCAATCCCCACCACAAGTTGAAAATCTAGTGCCACTCAACCCCTCCCCCCTATCCCCTCTCTGGGCGTGTACTGGGTTAATTGCATCCGCGAGAGGACATTCCTTTTCTCCCATGCCCTATCTCCCTCCATCTCTCTTAGGGAGAAAAGAGAACGGAGTGACTCATCTCCTGAACGCGACTCGCGAGATGGTCCTCGGTTATCTTAACAGAACTTGGGGATGGGTTCTGGGGAGGCAAGCGGTAGCGTTCGAGGTGGTGTGAGGAAGGTTTATTTTGGCTCCCTTCCCCTCTAGGGATGACGAAGATTACGCGGCTTGCTCGGCAGGGTTGTGAGTGCATTGCAACCTCCAACTCCCGGGTGTCCGTTCCCTTCTACGGACTCGCCTCCTTCCATCCAATCCCACGAGGCCCTTCACGGTGATTGCGAAATGCCTTACGGCGCACGTGGGGAATCATCTGCCGCACTTTTCATCATCTAATTCGTTGGGCAGTTCCATGTCCTCGTGGAATGACCTCGTCGTGAACCCCATTAAAATTTTCCTCACTAGTAATTTATTGGAAAATTACCTTTTCCTTTCAAGGAGTTCAACTAGATATCAGTTAGTATAGTAAAGATACTGCAGTGGTGATGTGTGTGCATGGATTGCTAAAAACCAGCTCCTAAGAGAGATGATATTTTCTTTATGGTAGGTTTTTCCGGACGAAAGTTTAGAGTATGACAATAGGAAGATTTTCTTAAGTACTCTCATTTACATTTCTGTACGTAAAGTATTAAATGTTTACCTAGTTTCCCAGGAAAATGTTGTTGGTTTTTAAAACAGAACTATTCAAAGGACAATATTCAGTATGGTATGATGGATAAAGGTAAGCATTGCATCTTACAATGGCACACGGCGAAATTCGCAGTGTGGTTCCCTTCCCTCTGGCGCTACGGTTTCCAAGAAACATCAGAAAAAGTCGAACATGGACTCTCCGAACAACGAATTCAATGCCGCTTCGTCTAACGTACCACCAAAATAGATCTTAAGCTAGATTTCAGAAATTACAGAGGGCGCCCGCAAGCGCTCAATTTAGGTTTACGAGTTGACAGGAAATGGACAGGACCAGAATGCAGAACAAATTTTAAATCGATCTTATAACGTGGAAACTTGGAGTTATAATAAATCGATGAAAATTTAAAAAAGTGTGACCCAATATTTACGATAGCATTTGATTAGGTGATTTCCATGCAAAAATTTTTTTATATTATTACATATGTAAAAACAAAGAGGCATATTATTGCTATGATTTATACATTTTTCAAGTTCAGTGTGTAAGAGTACGAGAACTACTCACATTTGCTACAAAATTCATACTTAATCAAGGTAGGCACTCTTTCACGGTCAGTTGTGCTTACTCAAATGCTGGCTTTCCATTTACTCAACAATTCTCTTAGAGATTCGGTATGCCATTGTTTAGGCATTCGCAGTGGCCGCGGGATAGTTTGGAATTAAGGTTATAGGAGGGGACATCTGCAGCACTGCATCCGATAAGCGCACTATGGAAATGATTACGCTCTCGAGGCTCTAGGATGATTAAATTAATGCTCTGGTCTGGAAGTATAAGCAAGTCACATTCCACACGCGCTAAGCGCAAGCTTAGTTTTATCCGCCTCAAGCACATGAAGAATCTTTTCCGTAATACGTGTAAGCGAATGGAATGCTTTCATGTGAAGCGTTCCGTTTCAAACAACGCAGATCTAATTCGCCCTTAATGATCGTCCGCAGTAATCCTGCGTTACGGCTTTTTCGTTTTTCTCTCTAGAAAAATCTGAAATCCTTACTAGCTTCTTGATAATATTATTGAAATGCTCAGTAATTAAGTTTCAGAATTTAACCGGAAATCTTAGGACAGAATCTCCAACTTCATTTAGTTAAGCAATGGTAATAATGTACATTTTCATATAAAATAAAAACAGGTCAATTATCTGAATAATCAAAAACTACCGACCATGGTTTTGGATACCTTGTGTCATCATCAAGATGGCATGAGGGGAGGGAAAGAAACTTTGCGCTTCTACGTAACGATTTATTACTTCACATGATCATGGTTTCGATGCTGCGCATCATCATCAGGTTTTCTCTACCCTCATCATGAAGGAATTCCACTAAGTTAAGCCTGAAATTGCTGAAATGCTATGTTTATCAAGATAGCAATCATTGGATATAATCTCATATTTTACCAAAAAGGAGCGGGAGGAAGTGGATGGAAATGGAATTAATGATAGGGAAGTGGACCAAAGATGTTAAGAAAAGACTCTTCAAAACTTTGAAATGGAGCGCAGTTATTTGCGGCGCGGATACATGTTTACTGAAGCAGGATAACATACGTACATTGGAGGCTTTTGTTATATGGGTGTGATGAAGGATGGGGACGGTGAAATTGACCTAGAGTAAAACAAATGAGGAAGTGCAAGGCATGGTAGGTGAGGATACGGCGTATTGATCGGCAGTAGGATGTTGAAGACTGTGATAGAGGAGAGAATGTTAGGCAAACGAGGAAAGAGCAGGAATACGATGAGAATGTGGGACGGGATGAAGGGAGGAAGGAAGTATAGAGGGATGAAGAGGTGACTGTTGGAGAGTAGAATACTGGGTGGTGTATAATTAGCAGAAACAAAATATTTATTTTGTAGTTGTGTCCATCAAAAGTTACCTTAACCGCTAGGTTACCCAATAAAAATAATATACAGGCATTAAGTTCTTTCCAGGTAGGACTAAATGTCCGTGATTTTGTAGGAAATAATTTATGAGAACATCAATGATAAATAGCTAATTTTCAATGGGGGATCCGCAAAAGCAAATTGGAAGTTATCGCGACAGAAGTGGTAAACCAATAAAGACATCATTAGTGCTGAAAATTAGGGCCTTTAATCAATTCCATGGTGAATGTGGGTCTTTAATGAGTGTATTCATAGCCAGACTGTGTGAAATTAAACTTCGTAAGCACCATCTTTCAACGTAATTCAGCCGTAAATGTTGACAAATATGTATGATTAATGTGAAAAAACCTAGCAGCCTGAATCATTTTATTTAAAATATATAATTGTTAAGCAACAAAGAATTGAAAAGGGATAAGAACACAAACACTAGAGAATCAGCCCGGCAAGTCGAAAGATCCGTAGGTCAATGGAATATTTTTGCACTTGTGATCTGCTCGATTCCGCCTTCCCCACTTCCATGGTGTATTTTATGTGTCCTCCTATCCCTTTTCCTTACATTTATTTCCATGAGTATATGTTCACCATATGGCGCGTTTTCGTGTTTGAATGTACATGTGTATACATTTCTATTCATTTATACATCTATTCTATATTTCTATACATCTATTTCAATACACTTCGATGGCCCAATAGAACAAGAACATATAAACAGAAAACACCTAAATTGAGACTCACATTTAAGAAAATTTGAGCTTTCTGGCTTCTCCAAGGCCTTCTTAAAGTCAGACTCAGTCTCTGCATATATTAATATATGCATAAATATATTCGTACGTTAATTTGTATGGATACGTGAGACCTTTACGCTGATTTATTAACGTTTTTGTGACATGTGGTGTGGAAGACTGTAGCTTGTAATTTTGACAATTGATCTGTTGAGACTTTTTTAACATTTTTGAAGGCCATCCGAATTTTTTCCAACTAAATTTCAAGCATAGAAATTTCCAGATGCAGTCATTTGATCATTGGTTTATTTGATGGAATTTTATCAGAATGGCAGTAGACTGCTGTTAGCTACATTGGCTGGGGATGAGGAAAGTGTTTTATTTTTGTGTGGTAAATCGATAAATACTTTTTTTAAAATGGAAACAATTGAAAACCACTAGATAAATTATGACGTTCCTAAGAAGGGTACAATTTCGTCGTTCAAATTAAAATAACTCAAAAATACATCCAAAGGAGATGTTTAAAAACGACGAGCGGTAAAACACTAAGTGAAGTTGAGTGAGCAGGTGATAAATGAACAGCAATGCCTCTGAGTGCGTTTTTTATTTTCCACTGTCCATAATTCATCTTGGTCCAATCAATCAATCAATGAGGAATTATGGGTGTTGGAAAGAGAGGATTCGTGAGGATGAAGGTTGAACTGTGCGACGGTTGGTTGCCCGCTTCAGCGACACCTGCGAAAGAATATGGGATTGAAGAGGCCTCGTTCCCCAAAGCTACCAGCCAATTAAAAAAACCCCTTCATACTATGAACATCCAGAATATAAAAATGGGCGTTGTAACAGTCAATATTCTATATGTTTTAACAATACCAATACATTTCTACCTACGACAGCTTGGTATGAATTATTCGCGCATTTTTGAGAAACCTGTACGTAGAAATGGTACCGGTTAAGGCTTGAGTAGTATTAAGTTCGGCTCCAAGAGGAACCTAAAATTCTTCACACATGGCGAGACTAAAAAAACTTTACCTTCAATACCATGAAGTAAACTTATTTTCTGGTCTCAATATGAGAGCAGCACAGATTTGAATCTCATTTTCAATATCACATAAATATAATTATCTAATTTTTATTCGATAAAAAGTACTTCATATAGCATATTTTTATGTTAATTTATCTTGCATCTTAATTCTAAAATGTTTGATTAATATTTCGACCCAAAGAAACATAAGATGGAGAATTATTCACGGCTTCAGCGTAGAATTTTACGATTATTTGATTCTGTATTCTTATGGAATTGATATAATGTGTACTAGTTAATTCCTCTCAAAAAACTTCATATTAATTTCCTATTTTAAGAAAGTTGAGTCTCATACAATAAGTAGCGAGTATGGCCCATTCCAGAGCTATTTTTATCGGCTTTGAAAGCCTTTATCACACTTAAAGCACTTCTTCCATCCTCCGTAAATCATTTCGAAGGACAGGTGGTATTTCTAGAAGTGTTTTTTTGAAACTTAAAACAAAACGTTCCTTTATTGTAATTTTAATTCCATTCTTCAAAGATCATATTCAGGAACATTATATATTATTCAGTATTTTGAAAATATCAACAGAGAGAAATAATTTTCAAAGTAAACTCCGAAAATGAGTCACGATTTAATTTGCAGCGAACTAGACCTGCGGTGATCTCATCCACCTTTAAGGTGCACTTGCAAAGAACCTTGATGAAAGTAAATATACGGTCTTTGTAAGATAATTTTTCACTAAAATGTCCTGTACCACTTTGTGAATCTTTTAATACCGTAAGAACTGATGCATATGTAGTATTTTTTACTCATTGTTTTCAGCTTTTATGCAGCTAATGTATTACCTCACAAAATATCGTTTGATGTCGGACTACACGGGCTTCCCAATTGTCCCAACCTTTAAAACCCGTGATTAATGAACTACAGCATAAAATATTTCACTATTCTTTACTCTAAAGTATTTGCAATAGGACGGTATTTATCGGAATACTGCTTACCTGCCACTGTAGACGCATTCCATGTTAGTAAAAATTTTGCAATACTTTAAGTTAAATCAAATCAAGTGAGTTTCACTTTTCATTTTGAGTGTTTTTATCAATTCATATATTTTCATTGTTTAATATGATTGCAGCGCACAATACTTAAAGAAAAAGTGCTAAATAATACAAGATTTTTAAGGTTATAGTTCATTTCATATTTGTTTTGCTTAAAAACAATGCTTAAAACAAATACATTATTTCAATTTGCCTGTAGTAAAATAAAATATATAGTTTTTAGTAATAATTTTACTAGAATTTGTTGAGAAAATATGATATTAATATTTAATTTTTGCAAGGAAGATTTTCTGCACCACATAGCAGTAATTATTGTGTTGTGTAATGTATTTTTCACAAACTTTTCTACATTTTATTTTATATATAACCGACTTGGCATTTCGGATTACATTTGCGGCTATTTCTTTGCAACTCATAACAACGTTGACTGCTTGAATGAAAGATAAAAGTATTGGTGATTTTCTATTTGAAGAAATTCTAGAAGAATAGCAAGGTCAAAGGTCATACTTGAGCTATTGTTTTGTGACAAATAAATCTTGTGCTATTGAATAACTCATTAATTTTAAAACCAGTGTTAATAGTCTTTGATTTCAAATATTAATTTCTCTATACAGAGGACAGTTTAAATAAAGAGTAATGGAAAAATAATTCATTTTCCCGTTGAAATCCTTAAGTTGAATAAACTCTGAAGTTACAAAAAACAATACCGGACTTAACAATGAGTGGTTACAAGAGCCCTGTTGCCTAGTCAATTTATACATAGAAGTTAGAATTAATTCCGAGAATGAAAGAAAATGAATTTGAAAAAACGAAAGAAGTGCATGATAAAGGTTTTCAAAGGAAAAGAAGACTAACTGCTTTGAAATTGGTATATATATATATATATATATATATATATATATATATATATATATATATATATATATATACCAATACATTTGAAATTGGTATATAATAAATATATACCAATTTCAAAGCAGTTAGTCTTCTTTTCCTTTGAAAACCCCATATATATATATATATATATATATATATATATATATATATATATATATATATATATATATATATATACCAATTTCAAAGCAGTTAGTCTTCTTTTCCTTTGAAAACCTCTATCATGCACTTCTTTCGTTTTTTCCAATCCATTTTCTTCCAATCTGTGTTATTTTCTTTCATTCTCGGAATTCTAACTTCTATCCATAAATTGACTAGGCAACAGGCATCATGTAACCACTCATTGTTAAGTCCCGTATTGTTATTTGTAACTTCAGTGTGTATATAAATAAATAAATAAATAAATAAATATATATATATATATATATATATACATATACATATACATATACATATACAAATCCAATTTAATAATTTTTTGTAATACTTCTCATATCCGGAGCCTATAGGTTAGTTTGTCTCACTCACTTTAACATGTGGCACATAGTACCTTTTGATAATTAGTCTTTACCCATTAAGCTACTGCAAAATTCCAAACTCAGGGGATTACAGGTAATATTAATTAGAGAGAATTAAATAAAATGAATGAAAGGGTTGTGTAACAAATTCTTGACATTGAATAAAAAGACTATCTGGGGCTAAAAAATATTTCCAAAAGAAGTTGCTGGTGTACTGATGACAATGAAGTATAATGAATCCTTAACACTGATATGTAATTAGATATGCATGAATATAGCGTCCGACCAATGGGTTATTGCTATTGCATTATTCTAAAACAATGAATGTGGGCCTGGATTTTTATGATTTTTCAAATTATGGTTTGAATTCTAAAAAATAACCTTACCTCTATTGCCTAAATAGATGTTTTTCTCTATGTCCCATCATAGAATTAAAAAAACGTTTCTGCCCGATTAAAAGTGTTTTCATGAACTCAGGAAGGAATTTATTTGTTTCATTGTTGTTATTTTATAATCTAAATGCCCTCTCTCATATCATTAATAAACTAGCAGCACAATAATGTAGGCAATGCTACTGTATCCTGACTTTAAGCACTACCATGTGATCCTGACATTTCATGACTCTTTCTTTGCCCCCAGACGCTTCAAATTTGGGTAGATTTTTGGTTAGATTGGGTGGATTTTGAATGATAATGCATCGATATTTATTATTTTTTAAATTGCTTGGTGAGGAATTAAGAAGCTGCTTTTATATTACTGATAGAAAATTATGGGAAAATATTTTGTGAGAAACCAGCGAAAAATAAAGATTTCACCGTATGTGATTAAATTAAAGATTTGCATATCATCAGGCTTTTCATAAGCCCTCAATTCGCATTTCCCTCGTTGCGCATCAATATTCTCCTCCACCCCTTTTGTTCATCGACGTGACTTTGGAGGCTCACCGCCAAAGCCCCTTACCCTGCGGAAAACTACCGAGGGCGATTTACGAGGGAGAGGCTCGCGGCTTTGGGGAAATAAATATACGTAGCGCGATCCATCGTTCTTATTGTACGTCCAGCTCGAACGGCCTAGATATTCATGCCCGAGATCAATAGCGAAGGGAATTGTGGGTAGAATAGCGCCCAGGGTCTCACTGGGGGGGCGTTACCTGACGTAATAAACAGTACTAGCACAAGTTACGGTGCGGCTAGGGTGGCCGCACGTGGTAGAAGCGCGCCATCTCCCGTGCCCGTCTTTCCGTTCGAAGTGTCACGGGCCGTGCACGGCAATGAATAAAAAGCTGCGCACCCAAACTCGATTTAAGTTCAGGAGGCAAAGAGGGAGGCGTCAACACTGGGATTTGCGCCAAATAGAGGAAAATGATGGTGGCAATAAACACCTTGGCAATGGAGTTAGATTGAGACAGAAACCTTATAGACCATCTGACACTCCTGTCTCTAACTTTAGTCAAGAGTTACACATGCCGGCTGATTGCCATTTTTTGTAGCTTGAAAATTTTTCATTGAGCATTTAATGTATTTTTATTAGCTACTACTGAACTTTCATTGTAGAATTTTTAAGACTAAACCTTAAAAAACTTTAAAATTACTTTAATTCATGGACTTAGAAATTGTTTTTGCGTAAGCGTATTTTAATATAACATTTCACGCTTAAGCTCCACGTATACTTACTCATCTTCCATTCGTCGGAAACACCTATTACTTTCCTTCCCTTGCCGTGGTGGCCCAACTTTCATTTTTCTATAAAAGCCTTCAACATCTCAAAACCTCTCAATGTCTCCTCCCTTACATTTTTTCCTTCCTTCCAAATCTTCTACTTCAACTTCCTTCTTTCCCCGTCAAGTTGACATTCCTTCTCATATATTACTCTCTTTTCAACTTTTTTCCCATTCTTATTAATGCCCACGCAAAAAAGGACATCAAACACTCAGGGTTTCCTCGAAGCCTACTTTTTCATACATTACGAGCAGGTTTCACAGGCGCTGCAATTGGAACAAAGTCTTATACTTAATATCATATTTAATCTTTGCTCAGCCTCCCTGTCTTTTACTGTCTCCTCTTTAAATATGCTTCTTTCGGAATTAACAAACGGCATTTTTTATCCTACTGTTCACCAACCGAATTTTTTATACTACCGCTCTTTTCCCCGTGCTTATTACTATCCAAATAATATCTTAATGTATGAAGTATTTTACTTTGATTAATTGCATTCCATTTTAATGTTTAACTCAGACCCAACTGCGATATTATTTGCTCCAAATCTGTAGCCCTTCCAAGGAATTGCAGTGTTTCTTGGAAGGAATTCTGGATATTCACAAATCTGAGTTCTCATTTCCCCGCCCAAATTCACGTTTTCTTACATTTGAGATATGTAGCTGAATTAATCAAGCTATTAAATCGTAAAAGAGATTAAGCAAGCGCACATAGTGTTATATTGGCAAATCAAGTTAAATATGCGCATTAAGCTCTAAACATTCGGGTGAAATGGAGTGAGAGAGGGTAGAGAGATTTCTATTCCCAAGAAGGCCAGAAGGCATGTGAAGTCATGTTGGAGTTGACGCAAGGATTGTCACCCATTACCGCATTTTCCAGTTGTGCAGTGAGGTTTCATAGTAGGCTGCCAACATTTAATGGGCAACATTTAATTATTAATCGATTGATATCAAATTCTCTGATTCAGCAATAAAGTAATAGGAAGTATCGTTTTGATTTAATTAGCCTCATCGATATTTTATTAAAAAATGACAAATAAAGCCTTTCGGTGACATATTTTATGATTATTTCTTATTTATAATGGATAATAAAAATTGGCAATGACTTTGATCTATGACAATATTGCTTAATTCCTTAAAAATGATGATTTGGCTAGCATATTTCGATCATCCATTATTATTATGCTAGCATGGTGTTTTGATTTTGGTATTTCGGAGCAGCAAAGGGGAGTTTAAAATAAAAATTTACTATACAAATTTGAATGTTTTAGACAAAATATTTTCAATTGCCCCTCTTTCTAGAGGGGTAATTGTGCTTCCAGACTTCAGAGAGAAAGGAATCATCTCCATCCATCCCTTTTTAGGTTTCCTTTACTGGTAGTACCATGAAACTCCACCTGAAGGCTACATCCACCAGTCCTCATCAATGATGGATGGGGAAAGTGGGGAAACAGAATGTACTTTAACTAGGCTCAAGTGACACGTGGCCCGGGGAACGTGCAATATGCATCATGGAAATATCAAGGGATATATGTCAATTTTACAGAAAAATCCCAAATTTAAATATAGAGATCATAATTTTATGAAGACGGCTTTAGTAGGTGGCTGAAGTGGTCGAAACTCCCCCCTTCCCGAACATAGCCATAATACGAGTGAAATTCGCATATTAAGGATAGGAGGCTAGCTCCATTTCCTGTCACCACTCGGTTTCCTAAGAAGTTCAAGTGACTGAAGAAGCGCACCAAGAGGGGTTTTAGAAGAGGTTCGCTCGAGGACATCACCCCGAATCTTCCAATCAGCCCAACGGTGTAAATGCTGGAGTATCTCGCCGATGAACTAAACTTTCTACGAAATTTAATTAATTATTAAGGGATCAATCGTATATTTTCCATATTTGACGGCACAAGGGTCCCTATGATATAACTCAGGGTAGATGTCATCAGAAGCGAGTTAAAACCCAAGAAAAGCACCCAAAGGTTGTTTCGTTCTGGTGAGGGAATAGCTCTTCTTAAATCTAGCCATTAGCCGTGTAAAAGTCACGTTTTTTGGAAAACGGGAGTAAGGGGGGTGCAGCTTCATTTCATGACCCACCTGCGGCTTCCCACGGAATTCTGAAACCCAGTAAAAATCGAAGTTGAGATTTTGGATGAGGTCGTTGAGGGTTTTCACCCGGATATTTCACCTCGGGACCCTTCAACTCGTAACCATTTGCTCTTAATCCTTGTCTTAAAAGTCGCCAAGGGATTTTGTGTACATAAACTAATTAAAGTCATTATTTGGGGTTATTCTCAAGAAGAATTCACACCGAGAATAAATGACACTTTTCAGCTGCCAGATATGGCGTGATCGAGTGATATTCATGGATAGTTCAGAGGATGAAGGGTTGAATATTAGGTAAAAATTACCTGGACTTCAGTAAACGAAGGTTCCAGAAAATTAGAAAGAGACTGCATGTGTGAACATGTGGAATGGTCTCCACAGACCCTGATATACTTGAGCACTAATGAATATGCCGTTGGTATCAGACGCACACAAGGGATCGGGAGAGGAACGGTACATATTGGATGCAGGACGGGTTCTCCTGGATGCTAAGGGTAAATGTATCCTTGGGAATGTTTACATGGGGAGAGATTTGGATGATGAAAGTGGCGTATGGTCCTCGGAGACTCCTATTTGCCTCTCCTTCACTGCAAGATCCATAGCCCGTACTCCTGGACAGACAATGCGTCAGATACCGCCACCCCGCAAAGGTAAAAGTGTCTACATCTCGTACATAATGCCCCGCAGGACGCCTCAAGGGCGTGTGGCGGGGGATATTAGGTCACCACCTGTAAAAGGGATCAAAACCACATGGAAAATCGACACATCCATGCAAACCTATGCCCACAGTGGTGTATACATTCAGGCAAAAATCCTTGCAACTTGCACGCATGCAAAAATGTCTTGACATGACAGGCTGCAATTGAAATGAGGTGAGAGAGGAGATCGAGGAAGACGAATGGCGGACTTAAATTGACATTATTAAACAGATCCGTAAACAATCTGCCCTCGAATGTCTGTTGAAAAAATTTGACTCCACCACACCGAATCATTTCCCATTTCTGTTGTATTTCTCGGTCGACTAATTATCCGTCAAGGAAAAGGTTTCTCAGCGTTTGGGAATAGAGAAATGTTTGAAGTGAGAGAGAGGTTTGTGTGAAAATTAAATATACCAAATACTTAATACTCGTTATGCACCGCATATCTCTCGTAAAACAGTAAAGAATAATCTGATAATTATTATTGATATAAATATCAACAATACCCTAGTTTCAAATAAAACTCCTCTTGATTATAACAATCTAAGGAGTTAATATGGATGGGCATATTTTGATTACCAGGCCAATGTGATAAAACATCTTCAGCTGTGTGCATAGTTAATGCTCTGTGTTGATTTTTTTAAATTCTTAACAATTAATTTTCTTAGCCAAGATGAATATTGTTAGGTTGCATACTGACGTAGTACTAATGTGGAGGATGGATGAATAAATTTGTCTCTCAGGTATGGGGAAACTAGTACATCTGAAACAATAGACTTCTTCAATATTGACTCCATATTTAAATGTTCTAATTGTGGACATTAAATTAAAGTTAACCTACAACGTTGGATAATTTAAACTTCATCAAGAGAAAAATGTATCAAAAACTAGTAGTCTGCACCCAAAAAATAGAATTCAAGAGCAGACATTTTTTAAATTTCTTCAGAAATAAGCATTAAAAGAAATTGCAAAGTCCTCGTAAAAATGCAAGATGAAAATTTTAACTAAAGAAATTGGGAGCATAGAAGACAAATGGCGTTTGATATCGGAAAAGGCAGGTAAAAATCGATTAAAAATCCTTTGGAATTTGAAAGTACTCTCTTCTTCACGCCTTCTTGGAGATTCAATATGAGTAAAGATGAAATAAATTATTTTTAAATTAAGATAATTCCAATTTACTAACATTTTGTCTTCGCTTAAACTGATAGCGTGAGATATTTTAAACTTCATCAGTCACCTTTGAGATACCAAAGTTTCTGATGATGAGAAGGATTCGAGCATGAAATCTTAACGTACGATTCCTCAGTTTACGTTAGCGAGTTCCAGCAAGAAGGTGCAATGATGCTAGCAAAGAATCGACATTAAAATATATCTATCATTACGGTATGAACCATCCTTTTTTTCTAAATATAATCCTGTAAATCAAAATTCTTTTATAGTGTCACCAATCAGAATACGGCTTATAATTTCTAGCCGGGAGAGAAAGTATGATAAAGAGCGATGTTAGCAAAAAAGAAATTTTTATCAGAGCAGAGATAGAGGTACTAGCTTCATTTTTTTATTGCCATAAAAAATAGTTTGATTTTAAAATTTTGAAAAATTGACTGTTATAAATTTAAGTACTTTGATTTATTTAATGAATAGTGCCAAAAAACAATTTTTATTATTGTTCTCTTTTCAGCTTTAATGTAATTTGCATTTAGGTGTACTGGTCCGACAATTTTTGAATGACATATTTTGTTGTGCGCCCAAAATAGTAATTTATATTTCCTAAAATTTTTAATGGAAATATAGAATTTTTTGCAACCATGGCAATTGAAATTAGAAATGAATTTATAAAGACGGTCATGATGATTTAAATTGAAGGGACAGGAAATAACTCAACGTAGACGCGTTAATTTTCCACAATTTTGAAGCCAGGACAACCGGAAAAATATCTTTGACTTGTTTGCTCAGCAAAACCATCCACACGGAAATGCTTCGGCTTTATTTTCTTTCTCATCACTTTTGCCCCCGAGAGACAGGGGCATACGCCTTGGTACGCTGGGAGATATCTGGCGTTCCAAGAATCACTGAGGAGATTGTAAAGGAGTTACTTCAATATTAGAGATCCTGAGAAAGTCAGAGAGCAAAAATTCTGGAAGACGATAGTAAAATTCTTTTCTTGAGTTAGTAAGGATGTCGTGTAAGGAAAATACATCGAAAGATATGGCCAAAATAGTTGCCATTTTCGACTGAAACGCTTAGTTTTTGAGGTAATTAAACTGTAAAGATCAATTTTTTTTCCATTGCTCGTCTCATAAATGGTCTTTATACATTTATTTCAAAAGGTTATTACTTCGCAACGACTACTCAATAATGAAAACCATATTTTATTTTGGTTTTGTACTTTGATAATCTGTTATTAACTTAACTGTTCGTATGGAAGATTAAACCTCCTAATAATTTCTTAATTTCTTCTATTATAAAAGTAAAGTGGCGATCCATAAAAAAATTCTCCTGCAGTTCAGTTTAATCACAAGTTATTTAGTCTCCGGGTCACGTTTTTTTCATTTCCCGGGTGAAATTATGATTTTCAGTATTTTTGAATTTGTCCAGTGGGATGCATTTATATGTAACTGAATTCTGCTATGAGAATAATTACTAAAAAAACCTAAGCAAACTCGACGTGTGTGTATGATATTTTTATACTCACCTAAATTAACTATAGTTATTCGAAAAGAAGGTGAAGGGCGGGTGGAGCTTTCTGAAAGAAACGCACTCTCTCAGCGGAGGCCGGCCTGCGAGCAAGAGAATTTTCTTAGTATAAGGAGTTTGAATGATTTTGAATCCAAGGGCACATGTAGTTATGATATTTAGATATCCGCATCGTTCTATAATTTTGAGAGATGACAAAATATTGCTCTTCTTCTTACAAAGAGGTTCAGTTATCTGATAGATTTATTCACCGCAATGGCTTTTAGTCTTTCATCAATGATTTAAACAGCAAACATGGTTTACACTGAACAAGGCTTTAGGAATTTTTCCACTGCTTTTTGAGCATGTTTAGAAACTATGAATGTCGAGCAACTTTCGGAGAAAGTCCTCAGGACTGACTGAATTCTGCGACACATATGGGCAAAAGCTTTCTCTTTTGCGGGCTTAGGCCGTCCTTCTTGATCAGGAAGGCCCTTGTTCAGATTCAGTTCCTTCGCTTTCCGTAAGCGATGGGCAGAATGAGTCTCCTGGACTTCGCATGATGAGCCATCTCAAATTGTCTCCACAAGGGAGAAATACGACTTGTAGAGATCCCCTCTTGTTTATTCCCCGTTCCCTCAAATTTTTTTTGATATTTTATGGAGAAATTAAGGCATGTGTTTCTCCCTTTTTTCCAATTATTTTTGGGATGTTTCCCTTCGTCAGTCTACCAACTTCTTTAGACTCATCTTCATCATTGTCTAAAGAGAAGGATTTAAATTATTTTCCGCCATTTTAGCCATATTTCTCACTGTAACACGCTTTGATATGCTAGCCAATAATAATATACAAGGTAATTAAATGAAGAATAGAATGTATCTTTCCAATGTCCTTTGTATACATTGATACATTATACATTATACAAAGATACATTGTATTCATCATGTATATATCATACAAAGATACATTGTATACACCATACAAAGATACATTGTATTCTTCATTTAATGAACATGAATTTCCACAAAGTTGAGACGGGAACAATTAAAAATATACAAGGCGTTTACTTGTAGGCAAAACATTTGGCGATTCATTTTCTCCCATCGGTGGTTAGGTGTATTTTCTGCACAGAGGTGACTAAATCTTCCCTCTAAGTTCTGTTGTAGAACGACGCTTGGCTATCTGTTTGTCTGCAGAGTCAGACAAGAATAATATTAGCCAGTTTTATAAAATCAACTCCTCCCCTTCCCCACCATACCAAGCATTTCATCGCTTGTTTTCTTTTCCGTCTATTTAACCGTTTCCGTCTTTCTTCACTTCCAAATTTCAAAAAGCTCCAATCTACGGTAATCATCTTACTTGAAAGACCATGTTTCTGCGCCACACAAAAACACGCTCAATTTCAAAATTTATGGAACTGGTGTAACTATATCGGTCGAATACATTTCCGAGATAGGTTAACGGCTTTACCTGCTCTACTTTTGCTTTCCAAATAAAGTTTAACCTACATTTCCTCTTTCTCAAAAACTACATAATCTCTGATGATGGCGTTCAACTTCGAAACCTGGGTCGAGTTTTAAAAATATAAATGGTGTGGAATTACAAAGTAAATTATTTCATTTCATTTAAATACATAATCTCTGTTTTGTTTACATTGATTCTCAATCTAATCCTATCAAACTGGTTTTCTAAATCACTGAAAATACTTGTAACTCCTTGCCTGACTAGCTTAATAAAGCGTGATCATTCGTATACCTGATGTTATGGATTCCCAATCCAATTTCATTCCTATCTCCAGAACTTCCTATGCCTCCTATATAATTTTCTTTAATGATACATTCAATATCATGGGTGATACTGAACAGCACTGTCCTACACATTTTGCCCATCCTGAATCACCAATCGAGCAGTATGAGACATGTACAGATGCGGATATGCCTCCTACCCTTCCATTACACTCTTATTTTCTGCAATACATTCATTAGTTTTTCTCAATGCAATCTGATGGCATCACGTCGTCTCTCCCATTCCGGAACGAAAACTGATCATACCCTAAGTGATCATGATCATTTGCCCTGCTCTTCATCCTTTGTTGATATATATATATATATATATATATATATATATATATATATATATATATATATATATATTCATTTATATTTATATATATTTATATAGAAACAGATATAAGGAAAAGGGATAGGAACACACATAAAGGACGAACACAGGAGAGGTGGGGAAGGCGGAATCAAGCAGATCACGATTGTAAAAATATTTCCTAGACCGGGATTTTAACTCCGGATCTTTCCACTTTCCACTAAGTGCGTTGCGCTAATTGATGCAACAATTTCAGAAAGTAGAAATCAAAATAAAAAATAATTGATATTCACGAATTAAGGCTCAATATTGCTTGGAGATGGGTTGAATCAGGTTATTATACATTTTCGATTCTGAAATGTTTTATTATTAACAAACAAATGCAAACAATGTGAGCAATATGCTAAACTGAACACATTACTGTGAAATAATGCATAAGCCATTCATAAATTGAATCAAAAATTGGTTTTTAGGAATTAGTAACAGACAAGGAATTTTTCTTTGCATATAGGGTTTAAATAATACCTGTATCCCTGGGTTTCAAAGGTTTAGTCGTTTTCTAATAAATGGAAGGTGATCTTTGTATTATTTTGCGTGGATTTTGCGTTAATACGCCGTGGTACTTTTGGGTTTTATGTCCCATGTGCATGCAAAGTCTTTATAGATAAATAACCTATGGGATAATAATAAGCCTTACACAATTATTTTATGATTTATTTGTATGTATACAGTCATATACATCTGAGTCCTCTATAGATTTATATGTATTTTTTCTATGTATAGTCAGTTAAATTTTTTGTATCGTTATACAGTATGATATATCTTTGGTATATAGACTGAGCACGACTCGTTCCCAACCACTTCACCTGCAATGAGACACAAATTTCATCGAGACTTTTCGAATTATTTCTATTACCCACGCCAAAATAGGCTTGAAAAAAATATGAAATAAAAAAAACGTGTATTGGCATTCCCTCATTTCCATAGATGGAATGGAATAAAAGTACCATGTTATTTCTGACATTAAACACCTGAACATCTATACGGCGCGCGCGCTCTCTGGTAACAAAACTTTCACACGTCCACTCGTATTTTCCGAGTGCTCACCATATCACACGCAGACAAAACAAGCACTGGCACTCACGTTTAACACATAGGAAGGCATTTACAGAAATACGTAAGTTGAAGTGTACATTATTGGGAGACGTAGAGAAAACATCTTATAAATGTAATATATAGATATATGTATATTTTTGGGGGCTCTTCAACCGACTGATAAAGCACACACATTCTGCGTCTCTCCACGCAATCAAAAAATATAGGAATTTTTTATGTCATCACCAAATACCAGCCTCTGAAAACAATGCGTTAAGACGCATATACATTTTGTGTTCACAGATTCCGGTGATTTCTGTCATGCTCCATACGTATCACTGCGCAGTTTGCGAGTACCTTAGCTGTTGCAAGGCTCAATCTGGGTTCTCTCACGATTGGATTAAAGAGCTGAGGAAATGGGTGGAGAAGGGGTGGGAATAAATTCCTCTTCCTACGGAATCGACAATGGATCCGTAAATGTTTTCAGTCCAAGAGTCGGGAACAGGCAAAGCGCGCGGGCCACGGCACCTGGCCAGGCGAGTTTCCCGAAGGAGACTCTCCTGGTCAATGACCCGTCCCGCATCCTCTCCACCTCTCGATCCCCGGCGTGCAGGGGCCCCTGAACTTCACCTCCCGTCTCCTGCGATCGTTCATTGGCCTCGCGGATCCGTCGCCGAACTCCAAGTCGGCTGCGTCTGATTTAGGAGGGCAGGCGTCCGCTTGCGTCTCGTCACCTGCGAATAAAAGACGAATATCCATGTGAAATCTCTCCGCTGTGGATTGGGTTTGAGGAATTTCTTACTCGTGAATTTCAGGAATGCACTCAAGTTTGGAGTAGTGTAAACGTGAATTTATAGCACATCAAGGTTTATTCAAACAATTTATCCGAAATTATTTCAGGAATTTCGAGGAGAAGAAAGAAAAAGGTTTGCGTTTGATTAATAAATAAGCAGGAAATCAACAGGAGTGGAGCCTGGGGTAGATTTGCACTAATATACCAAAGATAAAGTACAGAGCGCAGTATAACAGATTATATAATTTAAAAGTGGAATAATCCAATATAATACCGTATAAAATAGAGCATTTTGAATAATTTTTGGAAATTCATCATCACTGGTCATCAATCATATGATTGAAGTACTCTGCATTGTCGGGTTTCACCGCGTGGTTGTTTGATTCAGACAACAGTTTCGCCGAAGTTGCTGCAGCCTCCAACGCTGCAGGGACACGGATACACTGCCAACCTGTATAAGGGTGGCAAAATTCCGAGTCCCTCATCTTCGACCTGAAGACGCCGAATGCAACTTCGGCGAAACTGTTGTCTGAATCAAACAACGACGCGGTGAAACCCGACAATGCAGAGTACTTCAAACCACCGCCGCGAAAACCTACGCAGCCAATCATATGATTGGTTTGACGCAGTTCTTCGTTCATACTTATATCGGCTAACCTTTCATGGTCACATTTTTCTTCTCCCGACCATTACTATTATTACGTATTTTATCGGGACATAATATTGTATTAATTTACATTTACTTTATATTTTACAGCTGTCTTCACCAGAATATCGGGATCTCTAAATTTAAATCCAAGATGGTCATATTCCTTATTGTTTTCAGAGTTTTTTTAGACATAATATTTCATGAAACATCTATGCTTTTACTCGACATCTCAAATGAGTTTAACTTATGTTAAATGTGAGATGTTAAAGAATTATACATACAGGTATTTTAATGCTGATTTATTAACAGCTGGATAAGCACAATATTTTTGTAGAAATGAGCAGCAAAAAATGTATTTTTTTTAAATACAGAAAAAACATTATATTAATACATCTCTGAAGGTTTAGCCTCACTTGCTACCCGACCATATTCAAGAACATTTTAATAATCTTGGTCTACCAATATTTATAAAAAGCAAAATAGTTAGCTTGTAATACGCAACGATTAAGAAATTAACCCATATCTCAAACTTTCATGGCCTTGTCTAACAAGACACATCTCAACGTCAGACTCAACATTAAACTTTTATTCAATTCCTAATTACTTTTTTCAGCCTTTCATTCCGTCCAACATTCCTACCCTTTTTTTGTCCCGTCTATTTCTTCCTAACGTTCTCCGCTCTAACGGAGTCTTCATCATTACATCGCCAATTAAAATGTTCTGCATCCCTTTCCGCCCGGTTTTTTTTTCAAAAATCGTACCTGCTACGATTCACCTGGTACTTCTCCATTTGTTTTTATTTTCGTAGAGTTTACCATTTTCTGTCGTTCCTTAGATTCAGATAAAAACACTCCAATCTACACCAAGTATCTTGCTTCAACAACCATGTTTCCGTACCATAAAAAGCCACGACTCATACCAAAGGTTTCACTTTACACTGAACGTTACTGGCATCAATTTATTCCTCGTTTTGAAAGCTTCTTTGTCTAACGCATTTTACTACTGCTTTGACCATCTTTGTTTAAAGCTCTTCCAAGATACGTAAACTGCTCTACTCGCTCCAGTTTTCACCCTCCCATCTTGACGTTCAACTTAGCTTTCTCCTTTCTCGAAAAATATAAAAAACTCAGTTTTATTTACATTGATTACCATGTCTATCACCCTGAGTTTCTTTCGCTCAACAATTGTTGACTTGCTCTTGACTAACTTACTAGCTAAAGCTTAATCCTCCGCAAAGCTAACTGCTTTTATCAATTATCTGCCAACTTTCATTCCGATTTCCGAGACATGATATATTCCACTATGATTTGGTAATTATTGCTGCATGTGGAAAAATTTTGTAGAATTATTAAATATCTTCCAGGTGGTCCATGAAGTCACGTAATTCAATCCTTAATTCTTATTTTTAAATATCGAGTGCGCAGGATTTATATCCTGCGCACTCGGATTCCACCTGAACCGCACTAAGTTCCCGCGTGCCACCCATCATTTTAAATTAATTTTACTTGATACTCCATTTCCCCTCCCCTATCCCACTCTCGCTTTCTCTCCTCCCTACACCCTCCCAGCCTGTTCACTACGGTCCCACCGCCCCGCTATCTCCTCCACACCCACCTGTTGAACGAAACTCTCAAGTACTCCTTCCCCACCCTTTACTGCACGACATCCTCTCACTCCATCTCTTTCTCCCTTTTCCTCTCATTCGTTTCGCAGGCTTTTGACCCTCTTCTGCATCCTCGAAAAAATGTCATCGTACTTATTTGCGTCCTACTGTTCGAATGTTCCCATCCATCTGCCCGCCCTCCCATTTCCGTCATAACTTGCGAGACTGACGGGCTTACGACCCAGTTTGAATGCTAAAGTAAGGGGTTACTGCGTCGTCGCTGCTGCTCTTTGGGTCCGTAACATTCCACGTAACGCTCTGATCTCATTTTGTGTTTGTCCGCGGATAGAAGGCGGAATGTTAAAAGAGATTGATAGGGTTTTTTCGGAACGGTTTCCGATAACATTTCGGTGTCCCTCCACTTATGTTAAATGAGGTCATATATCATTCATGAATTGGCAGGCTCACCAGTCAATTTGTGGACCAAATAGGGGCCTGTGCGTGGTCTAGCATGTGATATTCCTTCCAATATTTGTAGTTTTGGCTTTTGCGTATTCCCAAGCCCTTTTATTTCAGAAGGAAAAGCATATTGCATTTTAATGGGAATCCATTTGACTACGAATGCTGCAATCTGTTCGAAAATTGCTTCGATTTTCAAACTCTGATAAGCATTCTAAAATATATTCATTAAAATGCAGCAAATGCGGATTTGCTCTAATTTATTAGCGGTAACAGAGGCAATTCATCACTGTGCCAGGCTAATGGTTAGTTTGATTAATGAACTGAATAAAACTGGAAATAGAAATCTCTTCATTAAAAATGTCGATATATTTCGAATAAAAAATATTTGAAGTTTAAATCTAGATCTGTCCAAAATTTTTATACTGATAATACATTAATCAATATGATGGAATCGAAAATATTCATAACAGGAGAGTTTTTGTCAATCAACGTGCCATCATAATTTGGGGTCACCAAATTGAATATGAGCTTGTTCGTAGCAAATTACTATTTTAGGTGTTCGAGTTGAACGTTAATTAGCATATTAAACTGGAATGTAAATTATCCTACCAAATCTTGTAATTTCTACTCTATTGCAATTAATTTTACAAGCCCTACCCTATTTTGAATAGGTACGTAAACGGTGCGAAGTAGCTTTCAGAAGGAATAGATATTATTGTTATACGGTCATGTCGAGTTTATTTTCTGGTCATTGTAGGCGGATCCTTGAAAAATGTATATTTAATTTAGAGAGCATTTAACTATATCTTCATCTGATGGAAAAAATTAAATAACGAAAAATCCGTAGTGTTACTCATATGTTGTTCATTATTTATTTAGCTTTAAACCTCAGGTTTTAGGCACTGACAAAATTTTGATGAAGTCTTCTAAATAATCTTCTTAGAATTTAATGTAATTGACTCGACAGTTTTTCAAAATTTACATAGTTCGGAGTTTCAGTTGTACAAATAAAGTTCCAAACAAAATTAACAAATCAATTGCTGTTCTCTTCTATAAACACTGGTAGAGCTTTTGAGTGTCTCGGTGACTTTTTGCATATGAAGCAAGCATTAGATTGCCAATTTTGGACAGTGCGTTTGCCTTATACATGAATATTTATCACGTTTCGGAAATGTAGCATTAAGTAAATCTTGAGTAGATTATGTAAACGTAGATTACCTTTGTATTTCAATTTCTTGAAGTAGAGCGAAAACTTTGATGGTTTCCAAAATTAAAATTAGAAATTAGCAGTTGTTTTTTAAATAAGATTCGTGATTCAACTTACAACTGCCGGAAGTAATAAGTTGATTCCCAACTACTCCGGTACTGGACTGTGGCTCATTAAAAATGTTAGCATCAATTACATAATTAAAAAATATGCATTACTGTAGTTGAAACTAAATACTTAATGAAATAAGAGTTCTTCAGACTTGAAGATTCATTTATACAAACAGATATTAATATATGCAGAAAAAACATTCAAGCGATCGTTGGTAATGACTATTCTCTAGGCATATTCAATACTTCTGTTTTATTGAACTCGTGAGAATAGTTACCTCATTCTGAGATTCAAATGAAATATTTTTGGTCGATATGATTCATATCGATCGCAAAGTGTCGATCGAGTGTCATACATGGCAACCCAGTTCATTTTGTTTTTATAACGACAGAAAGAATTTGCTGCTGAAGGAGTTTATTTGGACTTCCTAAGGGGCAATATGCTATATTGTTCCTACGAGAGGGAGTCAAAACAAAGCCAAATAAACCTTAAATTGCTTACTCATAACTTCTTGATCACAAAAGGTTTCCACTTGGGTACATATTTTAATATGTAGTCTCCATTGCCACGAAATGGAAGTATTTCAGCGCTTAACAAGTTTGGAGATGCCTCTAGGAGCACCATGTCTTTAACTGCTACCATGGTAAACAAAACAGTTTCAGGTTTAATTTTGCGGAATTCCTTCATTATGAGGGTAAAAATAAACTTTACGCTTCCACAATAAAGCTTTATTGTGGAAGTGTAAAGTTTCTTTTTACCCTCATAATGCTACCATGGTCTCTGGTTTCACTACGCAATGTGCCTGATCTGATTGAGGTTAGTATGTCACAGAAGTAACTCTGTTTAGGAACTTCCCCAAACATCCTGCTGTTAACTATGAGTCTCGATTCAAACCATAAATGTCACTGTTTACGAACTACAGGAGAGTGGTACGATGTTTCGAAATTTTAGCGCAAGTTTATGCTTTGCTCTTAACCCATCCTCACCACACCCTCGTATATTGCACGACTCCGATGGATATTTTAGTCTTAATTCTACGTCCACCATGGATATACCTTCGTTTTGGTGTTTCGTTTTTATCTGGTGTAGATCATGTTTTCGAACCTTTATGTGCAGTCGATTTGATATACATATGCAGTTCGGATTTATAATTGCAATCGATAACAGTTGGTTGTAGGGTGGCCTAATTTAGCGGATAATATGCAAAATTTTGGCGAAAGAGAAAGCAACATCGAGAGAAAAAAAACGAGGTGCAGAGAGAAAGTTAACAAACTTGTTCACGCTAAGAAATTGTTTCTTAATGTGAACAGATATTAACTCAGAGGATGATTACAAATCTTAACATCATTGAGTCTTACACTAACGTAAAAATTCATGTTTGGATCGAGTTTACTGGATCTGTAAAGCTTTCACAGTTTCACAAAAGCCCTGCAAATTTACTTCACATCGTCAGATAAGAGACAAGAGCGCTTTGCGCTTAAATCCCCTCGCTAAAATTGAGAAAAGGTAAAGTTAATCATTTCATCTTATTTTTATTCTTCCTCTATTCCTCTCCCCCTCATCTTTGTTACTTGTCTCCCCTTTTCCGGAAGGTGACATAAAGGAGCACTTCTCTCCACCTTCTTATCTACTATACGCATCTCTCTTCCCTCTTATCTAGCCTCAGTGATGTGCTTTTTACATCGTGAGAGGTCGCTCGGTCGATGCCTCATATCGATTCCTTTCCCTCGTGTATAGCTAATGAAGACCATCCATCGTATGTTCTCTAGGCAACAGGCACAATGTGAGTGGTGGAGGAGATGAGAAATTGAGGGGAAGGGTGATTCCTTCCCGTAATTCCATTGTTACTCCACCCGCTCGTCAAGAAATGGCGGCACCCAAGTTGATGTGACGCATTTATACGCCATCCTTCGTGATGGCGGTCATGATCGAGCCAGCGCAGGGTCCATGAGTTGTATTTTTGGATCTCGATAAAGGCAGAAGGTAATGCCCTCCATTTAGAAAGTTGAGTTCTAGAACTCTCCTGTTTCGATCAAAACGATTTCTTTCTTTCCAGCTGTCCAAATGGTCTCGTCATGTTTGGAGTATTTTAAAGTTACTGGACACGCGTTTTCACATCTCTCTACATTATTAGGTATATATATTCACACGTTTTCAATTAATCAGTCCGGTACTAAGTTCAAATCCTGTAAATACCATTACTCTATGACATTAGCGGATATTTTGCGCACCATTTCATACATATAACCAATTCTGGAATTACAATGGGAATACTGAACATTGATGGTGTGATTATGACTAAGGTTAATCCTAGGGCAGAGATTTTCTTATTAGATATAAAAATGAGTTCAAAAACAATTACAGGATAAATTAGACGTGTAACTTTGAGCAATTCTTTCCAGTAATGTTTAATTGACTAATTTTAATACACTTTATTTTTATGAAAATTTCTTAGAAATGTTCTATCGCTAAAAGTGGACCGGAGATTGATAAATTAGATGAAGAATAATATTTGAAGACAATTGATTACGATTGCCCATTAAAAATATTTAAATACAGTTTTGTAAAACATTAATGCTAAATTTTGTTTGAGAAGATAAAAATGCAAATTTCCGTTTTTTTGTTCATCAACATCACAAATATTTGCCACAACTTAGCAACTCTGGTGACACGATTCTCAGTGACGATTTTCACAGGATTGTGGTTGTAAATGTCACGCTTATTAAATTATTCTGCTAGCTATTCCAGTAAAAAAATTATATGAAATGTGGTAAGAAAGCAGCAGTTGGGGTTTCCGTTTGTAAATTTGATATTTTAAGGTAAAAGCAAAGAACAGGCCCTGAAAATATCTCATTTCCTGAAGAAAGACGAAGAGCCAGTAGTGTTTCTTTCTCATTGTTTGGACCCCTCATCCGGAATCTCTCTCTTCCGATTCCTCATTTTATAAAGTATAAACATGGTCCTCAACTTTAGGCATGTGTATATTTGAGTATTTGTGTGTGAGGTGACATACCAAGGTCTAAAATTAATTCAATTTTCATGATAATATTGTGTATATTCAAGCAAGGAAAGAATCAAAGCCCAGACGCGGACTAATTAATTTTGTTTCAATTTACTTTCCCAAACATGAGGCGAAAAACTTACGGATGGAATCCATTTATCCATGGCATATCACTGCATTAAGGTATTTAGTGGGTTAATTATAGACCCCAGAACATTTTTCCTCTCTCAGAAAACATTTAATCTCCGCAAGTTCTAATACTATGACAGCGATCAGGGCCATTTTGGCACTGAGGAATACTTATTCCTTATTTATTATTGAATCATTGCATGAACCACGATATTTTTTCAAAATTTTAGGTAAAAATTAATTCTTGAGTATGTAATTTTGTGCATGAGTTAAAGAAAGTAAATATTCCTGAGAAATTCAAACTTTGTTTAATAGTATAAAATGGCGTTTGGAATAGACAGAATTTTAATACTATAGTTCGTACATATTTACAAAAAAAGATATTTTTTCGGACTCAGTATTTCGGGGCATGAAAAATTCATGAATTTAACCCGATAAAAAGTGAAATTAAGGCATTTTCCTATTTTTTGTCTGTGGTTGTTGTTAAATGAGCACTAATCTTATTTTACTGCAGCTTTTTCCTGGAAAACCAACCGACATTAGGAAATTGTCCCGCTTATTATTGTTTTTGAAGTTTACTACTTTTTCTTTGTCATTTTTTCATAATCAAGCCCTTATATTTTATCTCTCGGGATTGCATTGAACCTGCAATAGGGCTTATTAGAAGCCCCTCAAGTGACCTCTCTGATAAGTCAAGAATTTTCATATTTTGATGTTTTACATTGAACCTATGCATATTTTAAATAAGATATGTTAATCGCGACGAGATAAACATCCGAGAAGATTCATGAGTTCTGCATGCAAAGGGAATAGATACAAACAATAATATTTCGACAGTAAATATGTTTTTTATATCTTTTATCGCCTTTTTATAAAAATAAATTAGATAAATATCCTCCATCACTTCAACTTATTCTGTGATTAATGAGGATGACAAATGTGTTAAAATAAAAGATCATATCAATATATTTGGAGTATAGAAAAGTCCATATAAGAAAGTTCCTTGTTAACCTTAACCGTTTGAATAATAATTCTTTAGTATTATGAGTGGTTGCTTATGAATTATAGAATAATTAATTCGGTAAAATCTACGATTTATCAAATACAACATTTATTGGCATTCTTAATATCAAAATTCGGTATTTTGTCATAAAATGCTAGAATATTCCTGATTTGGTATAAAAAGTATTGATTAAACAAAAAGTAAAGATCTTTGACCATCTTTTTTCAATAAATGAAAAAAGGAAAATTACGCATGGTCACTTTTTGTTTATCTTCTGTGAACTTAACCGTAATCTATTTCTAAATTTTGTCTTAATAAAGTTTTTCAGGCTTTTCCTTTTTCTTCATGACATCTTCAAGAAAAAGGTTGTCATTATCAATTATTGCCCATATATTTTATGGCAAACCTGAAGTTTTAAAATATTTTTTCGAATATTAGAGTAGGAATATATTTCAGTTTGCACGATAAGCAATTATTTCTCTATTTACTGCGAATACTAAGTTCAACTTGCATCCAGTCAAGACCGAAGAACTCTATGCGTTGATTAATATTAGACCCATTGTGCCCTCGAATGGATCTGATGAGCATATACTTCTGTAGGAGGAAGAGAGATAATCTTTTCTAGCATGAACAGAAGTAATAGGTACAGTTGTAATCAGCTCTCCCACGATTGGATCGGTGAAAGGCGTATTGGGTGGAAAAACGATCCCCTCTTCCCAAACGCCCACGCGCGTCAACGGAATTAATGCCCAATTCAACACCCGCAGTGATTAATGCAAAGCTCAGAGGTGGGGGAATGGTGCATTTGGGAAGGAAGAATGGCTAATCCGAACATTTGGCAGGCGTCGCGATATGGTATAAAAAATATATAGACGGGAAAACGGAGGAAATTTGAAATAAACCCTGACGTAGGGAATTGAATTTATGCGCGGCTATTCCCGGCAGATGCTCCCGCGGATGAAAGGGGATTGCTCGCGTGGATTGGGTGGGGAGCATTGTTCTTCCCGAATACCTTTCATCGCATTTCGGCCTTCTCCCAAACTCCTTCCCCAGCTCTTCATCCCCGTCTGTTTCCCTCCTCCTCCTTTCTCTTTTTGCGCACGCTTCGGTTAAGTCCCGGTCCGCGACTGAAAGTCGCCGACCTAATTTTTTTGCTCCAGACACCACCTCCGCTTCCTATCGCGCCACCGCTCACGTACTTAAGTCCCTCACGTTCGGCTTCCCAAGCCCCCTCCCATCGCTAATCCTACCCTAATGCGGCACTGCACACTCCTTTGGTCGAACGCCGCGCTGAGAAACTACCCTTGCAATTTATTCGGAATTTCGTACAGCCAAAGGGTAACTGATGCAAAGATACATGATGTAGTTATGCGGATGCAAGGGGGATGAAATATATGGAACCTCATTTTTCTAAATTGTTAATACGTAAACGGTGGCGTCAGAACTTTATTAAAAGTTTGCCGGCAGAGTTGGTCAAAAGCCTTGGTTAACTTAAGTTCCGGAGAAGGGGGGATTGCTGGCAGTCGATTGACTAAAATGTGCGCGGTAAAACAATAGTAGAGTGCGGCGATGTAAGCGAGTGACACCAGTGAAATTTTTATCCATAGGTTTAGTCAATACACCATTTAATAATTGATGGGGAATGCATTTTAATATTTTTAGAGCGGGATAGGATGAGAAAAGATGCCAGTAAACGGCGTCAAAAATCTCTCCTCATCACCAACAATCGGAGAAATAATTATTTCTGTGCGCATAAACTGTTTCAGTTTCTTCGAAGCACAACCCTTTCCGTACAAGGAACCCCTTCTTCTGCCGGGGTGACTCATTCCTCCTCCCCGGCATTGGAGCACGTATTCCTCCCCTCCACCGACCCGAGATTTACGCCTGGTAGACGAGACACGAGAGCTAACATAAGAGATGGAACCTCCTCCGAACGCCCACGCCACCTTGATTCCGCGAGAGGCAAGCGCGGCGGAAGGAACAGGGGGGGAGTGATGCATTCCGATCGGCCAGGAGAAGAACGATAAAACACTCCACGCCGGAGCGGACGAAGCGACTGCGAGAACTCATGCTGGGAGCAGGGCTGTGCGATGCGTCGGTGGCGATATGAAGGGAATGTCACAGTACTATTTCTGCCCTCGACGTAATCGATCGATTTTCGGTTTGAATGCGACATTAGGAATGTGATTTATGTGGATGGGTAGCATATATGCATTCGCATCATCTGCATGTTAACGCACAAACTGCCACAGTGGCGTGTTTACATCATGTAAATAGAGTGTCATGGATGTTATGTCACCAGACACAAGGCATACTTTCGCTCCGTTCATGGTGTTTCAAATGTGATTAGGTAAACCTAAGAACATAATGAATTCAAAGTCAAAAATTCTATCGTAAACATTCCAATATGAATTTGACATGGAGCGCTGGTTTTTTTCCTGCTGTATTGATCGCAAATCGGCCGTGAAGACAAAAAGCATTCCTTTTTTCGGTCCGCACGATAATTTTACTAAACTATGAAGTGTTTTCCCATACTAATGCAACGCTGGGTCAGATTTATTCCCTCTTTCTCAATATAAAACTTATATGGATTTTATTCTAATCAGATTATTCAGAAGCTTCATTCATGAATGGAATCTCCGTTCCTTCAGTAGTTCCAGTGCTCAGCTTTCCAAGTAACGTTTTCTGTTCGTTCTTAACATCATTGATTGCATCTTTCAAGTGCAACAAAATGCAATGGGATGTGAATTCGATTGAGCAAATGAAATTCAGTGGCGAAATGCTAGTGCAATACTGTAATTCAAACGTAGTACAGCTTATTCATTGCGGTGTTGCGATGAAAATGTGCCCGACAATTACTGCTAGTGTATATAATGCCATTTACGACACATATTCACTTATGTGGTGTGACCGCGGTGGCGCCTTTCTTACACAATGCTGTGAAGCAAATGCAATTCATTATAGGAATTCGATAGTATACAATTCATTGCATCCAATGTCATAATGCGCATACAGTTTTCCATACCGAACTTGTGGTACGAATTAAATGTTCACTACAATTACAGCGCGCGTACTTGATGCGACGTTGGATTGTAAAGGCAATGTTGTAATGTGGACGCGATGTCGCTCATCTGACATAGTGCTGGAACTCAAATGCATTGTGTATGGTGAATGCGATGATGTGAACTGAATGCGTTGCTATAATTTAAACGCTACTTACGTATACATATCGGCGTAGAAGCAACTCAATACGACAGAAGTAACGACGTGCAGTACAAATGCGATGTTATAGCAGAGTGCTGCCATGTTAACAATAAACGTTCCACTTAAATCAAAATGTCAATGCGATTATCAAATTCTGAGGTCAAAAAACCTTCGGAAGGAGGTTCTGTAGATGAAGGGGGATGAGGGACGGACGGTTTCTCTTCTTCTTGAATAGGCGTTAGCAAATATAACCAGAAATGCTTTACTAGTATTGTTTGCAAGCATTGGTTTGTGCATGTATAGTATTCGTATGTATTCTATGTGTGTATTTTGTGTATATTGTGTTATAATTATTGGTTAACTAGGCAACTGATGTATTGTGCTCCTACATGATAGTACTAATATATTGTACGAATCAACTGTAGTGTGAAATATATAATTATATAAAATTGTTAAATTTATTTGTATCTTTAATATTGTACATGTGTGACGAGGGAGTAGGTGGTAGAAGAGACTCCATAGTCTCAATCTCGCCCCAAAATAAAGACGGATATGTATCTACCCCTTTGTGCCGCGGTTGAAGACCCTATCCAACTCTACCGAGGATTTCCTTACCACTCTGATAGAAAGTGAGGTTTCCTCATCCCATATTGCAGCGGACGTGACGTCTGAGGAGACTAGGCGGGAGAGCGGAGGACGTGAGGGAGCGTTCTTCCCTACCTTTTGACTCGTTGGAAAGGAGAAGGATACCACCCTTCTTTTCCCCCTTTCCCTCCACACTCACTCTCCAAGGCGTGAATAGGAAAGCACTCATCCCTCGCTCAGTAGATTGCGCGGATGCAACCCATTTGTCGGCATGGCACAAACCCCTCTCCACCCTCCCTCCTCCCCCGTGACGGAACCCTCCCATAAGCGCACGCTTCCAGCATTAAAGAGTTTCTTTCATCTCCGCGAGTGAAGCACGAACATCTACGGGACAAGAGCCTCTAAATAGGTAATTTCCCAATGTGGGGCGCGGGCTCGACGCCTTGAGTGATTATTGGCAAAGGGAAAACCTTTTTTGATAAATTCAAGAGAGATTTTCGATCGCTGACTGTGCAGTTTTTTTGCTGCAGTATTTAGAGTGATAGTAAGATTTCGATATAAATTCCACTAACAAAGGATGTAGTTGAATAAATGAGCGCTTCCTCGGATCCGAGATGGAAACGTCCAAACTATTGTCTGAAAGTAAATTTCAGATGTGAAACATTACCCAGAGTCTTTCCTCAGATTTTATTTAGGAATTCCGAAATGTAACTTTGATGTCAGTTATTCGTAATCATACATTCCGGGAGTTTTGTTGAGACTTGTTAGTCCCAAGTGGAGGAGGGTCTGCTCCTTTTTCCCTGAATAGTTAAATTAAATATTTTTCGGTGTCATAGAGGTGGGGGTTTGGCGATTAAATTGCCGAAATGTAATGTGATGCCTAGCCCTTCTGTGCATAGCCATGGAGGGTAGGAGAAAATTATCGCGCACTAAAGTAAGGTACTGAAAAGCAGTATTTACCGGAATGCGCAATTTACGAAATCATTCGTGATCCTTAAGGTTACATAAGAAAAGGTACAGTACACATAATTAATGCTACGGTCGGTATTAGCATATAGTGCAAAGAGAAAATGGGGTCAGGGATTAACGGCCACTAAGGCGGCTAGTTTAATCAACGCAAGGGCTTTTTTTCCACGGCATGTTTAAAGCGGATATTCAAAGTATATCAGAAAATTTAACGAGAACTTAGAGTGAAAAAGATTTCTGAGAGCTAGAAATCTAAACAAGAACGGTCACTAAAAATTTCTCCAAATAAATCCATGAGGTTATTGCGTAAGATATGACAACGCTAGATTGAGATTTGATTTAATTAAAAGTAAACATTTTGGAATGAGTTTTCATGGTCGCAACAAAAGCTAAGTCGCCAGCAGTCTCGCCTTTCGAGAGTCGAGTGATAATAGACAATAACAGCTTTGCTGCAAAGGCGAATTTTGGGACTGGCGTTCAGCTCATAATTTCAGCCAGTGCTTCACGCTCTCACGTTACTGTATTCTAGCCTCATTCCTCCCTCAATATATGAGAGAATTTGCTCCGTCTGAGTATTCAATATTTTAAGATATAACCTCTTTCATAGGAAGAGTCGAATTGTGAAAATAAAAATTTTGACTTGATCTGAGAACATCGACCCTAGGTTTTTCGACTCCCTGGGGTGAAAGAACCTTTACCGCCCATCATCCTCGTCGCCGGTATCTACACTCCAATCACTAGAAACAAATATCATGAGCAATCGTTGCAGTTACTAGCTCTTATCACCGGCTCTAAATTTTGGCTCCAAAGGAATATGGCCACTTTTGTCGCCGTCCGCGTTCCTGTTCAGTTAGTGTTAGTAGTCATAAGCGACCTACTTCTCCATAGACAACTCCCACGTTTTCCTTAAGGTGCAGCCAATCCTAGATAAATCAGCTTGGAAAAATGATTTAATATTATACTTATAATAAAAATCATTTGATTTTGTGCAGTTGAATAAATAGAAATTGATTCAAGGGAATATCTCACACATTATTTATCCGGAAATAAGAATTTTTGACCTAAAATTATGAATCGGCCCTACCATAAGCTACTTTCTGTAATAAATTGTCATCAAGTAGCAATGCTGGTAAACAATATAAATTTTAAATTGTCATTGGATTAATACATACAAACATTATCTATAGCACGTACTTGGTTAATGAGTCAATTAGTTTAATAAAAACGTACTAGTGGCCTATGCTGTCTCTTCTCTGTGCGATATTTATTTTATAAGATTGGATGTTTCCCAAAAACGTATTGTGATGTAAACAAAAATGGGGACTAATCTTGTTATAATGTGTTTCAGCAATAAATTCTAAGACTACTACAAGAGAAAGACAAGGATGTATGTAGAGGTATGACAGGGTGTATAACAGTAAGTGAGAGACATAAGAGTGAATAAAGATAGGAAATGCGTGATATCCTCAATTTTACGCCAGCTCAATCATTTATTCATATCACTATCAGTATTTAGACTAATTTACAAAATATTGCTAGCTTTTAGCAAAATTTGTGGCTCTTTTATATCCTCGCTTGCCAAAACTTGAAATAATTCAGGCAAAATACTGTTAGGCAATTGATCAATTTTAAAAGACGGAAGATTTATTTCAATGTTTTATTGTCATTTCGGCAGGTAAAATAGTACAAAATAGTACTAGTCTAGATCAGTAAACCTATTGTTTAGGAAAAAGTAACAGATAAAAATGACAATAAACCATATTTCATTATTCAATATAATGATTCATTTTTGTGGAAATCAAGGCATATGAATATAATTTCTGCCTGAGACTATCCAATTTCCGTATCAGTTTCGGCGCTGAAGTCATGGACTCACACCTGGATTAAAATAATGGTCGATGTGATGACCACCATCGTAAGTTATGCGACTTTGAAAAGAAAAATTAGCTCATAAATCTCAAGCCCGATGGCGCGACCACCCACTTCTTTGACCTAATTAGCAAACTGGAATTATCAAATGCAAACTAGAGCAGTGGACCAACTGTTTCCATTATTATTGGAATCACAATTCTTAAGTTCCCGTTTCGACCTCGGAGAGTGTTTCATTGACACATAAATCTCAGTCTTTTGTTTCTTTGCCCTGCGTGAACGTGTGGGCGTCTCCTTCCTTGGACGAACTATTTATCGCATGCATAGTAACCGTGGAATACGAAACTCTCCGTTATGACAGCAACCATTATTTTTTAATTTTATGACTATGTTAAACTATATTAAAATAAATTTTTAAATTTGAATTCAGAGACAGGTCGCAGATCATAAAGTTGAACTATTAACAATTCGAGGACATTATCAAGTGTGGAAAAATGGCATTTGTGTTCCAAGCAAGATTCGATTGTGCCACATTCATATTCACCAGTGAGCCAGTTAACCGTCATGCTAACCGGTTAGACTATAGAGGTTTTTTTGTATTGAGAACTGGGCATTTAGAATGCAAGTACGAACTGTTGCTCAGAAACTACAGGGTTCGTCCGGAAAATAAGTGTACTGAGCTCAGGAAAAAAAATTTATTACACTTTTACATATCTTAAGCTAATATTCCTCAAAATAGGACCCTTGTGAGTCGATACACTTGTTCCAGCGGCGTTCCCATTCCTGGAACGCTCCCGCGAAGGCATCATCGGGAACCTCTCGAAGACACGTCGTCACGGCCTCTTTGACGGCGTCCAAAGTCCCGTATCGCGTTCCTTTCAAACTCCTCTTTATCTTCGGGAACAGAAAGAAGTCCGGTGGTGCCAAGTCCGGGCTGTAGGGCGGGTGCGGCAGCGTTGCCACGCCGTGCTTGGCCAAGAAGTCCGACACGACAAGCGCGGTGTGAGACGGCGCTTTGTCGTGATGCAGCCGCCAGATGTTTTTGATTGCTGGCCGGACGCGGGCGACTCGTTTTCGAAGCCTGTCGAGCACTTGGACGTAAAATGCATCATTTACAGTTTGTCGTTCAGGTACAAATTCGTAGTGGACGACTCCCCTTTTGTCAAAAAAGACAATGAGCATCGCCTTGATCCGAGATTTGCTCATGGGAGCTTTCTTTTGACGGGGTGATGATGGGGTGTGCCACTCCGCACTTTGTCTCTTCGACTCCGGGTCGTACTCAAAGATCCACGTCTCGTCACCCGAAACAACGTTCTCTAAAAAATGTGGATCATTTTTGCAGTGATCCGCAAGTTGTGTCGCGATTTCCAAACGATTGAGTCTTTGATCATCACTGAGCACTTTCGGCACCAACTTTGCACAAATTTTTCGCATCTGTAATTGGTGCCTAATAATCTCGTGCACTATTGTTTTTGGCACATTACACTGCTCTGCTATCATCCGAACACTAAGACGACGATCAGAGTTCAGTACATCGCGAACTTTTCGCACATTTTCGTCGGTGAGTGTCGTTGATGGGCGTCCAGGCCGTGGTTCGTCGTAGACCTCTTCTCTGCCCTCCACGAACATCTTGTGCCACCGAAAGATCATGTTTCTGGACATGGCTGACTCCCCTGGTAAGCCTGGTTAATCATACCGACAGTTTCGGTAGACGATTTCCCAAGCTTTACCGCAAATTTGATGGAATAACGCTGCTCCAAAAACTTCGGCATCGCGTTCCGTGACGTGGGTCGAGCGTGGAGGTTCGCGTTAACAGAGCTCCTCACTACACCACAGCTCAGAGCCGACTGCCTTTTTCAGCGTCGCTTGCCAACATACCCCCCTCCAATCGCAGCCCGTCAGAGCGGTGCTGGGCGCGCCTGGAGCGGCGGGAAAAAATCAGTACACTTATTTTCCGGACGATCCCTGTACATCACATATAATCTGAGCCTCTTTCAATTCGAAAAATAAAATATTTTTTGGAGATAAATTGTAGCCTTCACTTTCCCTGAATGTTGGCGTTCTTCCCCCTGCCGAGAAGGGTAATCCAATTTAAATATGTATTTTATGCCCTGACCTTGCCATTGCCTGGCTTAAATGTGCACTAGGAATTTTTAAGTACATCTAGGAGTTTGCCATATTCAATAATGTAACTGCATTGAAAACTATTTTTATATGGTTTATAGTATTGTCGCAAGTATGCGACATGGTTCTCCCTTCCTGGCTCCTCCGACTACCCACCCCAAGCAATCAACGACGCACTGTTGCAGGTGTACAACAATAGTATTCCTCCCTGGTTTTCCCCAAAACTCCCAAGCAACCAACGACAATGTTTCCAAGCGATCAACAACAATAGTATTCCTCCCCAGGGTTTTTCCCCAAAACTCCCACGTGACCAACAACAATGCTCCTAAGTTGGGTATAAAAGCCCTGATCGCGGGGCGAAAAGCAGTCAGTGGTTATCTGGCGGTGACCGGTAGGGCACGAAGCTTCGGCAGTGTTGCGCTTGTCGCGACAGCGTGTCCTATTCTTGACTCATCTTGGACGAGGGCTCCGCCCAGGTTACGTTCGTCGTGACCGCGTCCAACCTGCCTACACCCTTTCCCAGGTAAGGGTCAGTTGGTTATCTGGTGGTGACCGGTAGGGCACGATGCTTCGGCTATGTTGCGCTTGTCGCGACAGCGTGTCCTATTTTCTGACTCAACTTTGGACGAGGGCTCTGCCCAGGTTATGCGTGTCGTGACTGCGTCCGCCCTGCCATACCCCCTTCCTGACGGACGCGCGTTGGTGTACTGAGGGTCTAGCCATCCATAAATTGCGTATAACTTTGTAAATGGTGCATTTCAACTGTATTTTGTATAATAAACGATTGTTTGGGTAAGACTCGGTGTGGTATCTCTGACTTTCCCCGATACCCTTTGTGTCGCACCATTTAGGAACGCCCCTTGCGACATATTGGTGTCAGGTGTGTGGGTAACGGTTGGACTGGTAATTTATTCAGTGAATGCGATAGTTATCATAGATTTTCATGTTCCCGTGTACCTTTTTAAATCGGAAAATTAGCCCAACCAGCGCCCACCGTGGGTATCGGATAAACTCGGAGTATGAAAAAATAAATTAATTAAGCACCCTCAAAATTTTAACGTAATTAGCATTGGATTAAATTTCGCGATGGATGGCCTTAACCCTCATAGACTTGGTTACTATAACCCTTTTCTCGATTATCAAGGAACCGTCCCTGAATTTAAACTCGGCAATACACTCGACTTCACACCTTCGGTTAATGTGTTAGAACAGCCGGGAAGTAGCACGAGCCCCCAAAATGTTTGCGGAGAAGCTGCGCAAACCGCCGCTATTGGCAGCCAGTTTCATTTAATTCCAACGTTTAGCGGTGAAGATGAGATAGGGGTTGACAAATTTTTGGAAAGCGTTCGTATTGTAAGTCATCTTAGTGGTTGGAATGAAGCACAGACCTTAGGAGTCGCTCAACTTCGGCTTGGAGGAACCGCCGCGGATTTTGTCTCTGCAAATCATCACATATTAGGTTCATACGCGGACTTTTCCATTAATCTCAAAAGGAGATTTTCCCTTAAGGCCTCTCCAATCATGTTAGAAAAAATATTTAACACTTGTGTACAAAAACCGCTGGAGAGCGTCGCAGAATTTTCAACCAGATTGCGCAATGTCGCCCGTAGGCTACGCGAGTCATGGGGCGAGATTGATTCAGAAACAGCGAAGAGAATGATTGAAGGTAGACTTCTCGCGCAATTTTTAATTGGGCTGAGGGAAGAGATTGGCAGGTTTGTGTTGGTGCGTAATCCAACGAACTTGATTGAGGCAGAAGGGTTCGCAAGCGTTGAAGAAGCTAGTGTCAGAAATTACGCCGTCAATAGAGAAGTAAACTCACCACAACAGTCTCATGCGTGGTTGTGTGAATCACCCCCTAGGTGGCCGCCGTCTCCAAATATAACGCCTTGGTCAGGGATGCACGCGAATCCGCCAAATGTTGCAGGTTGGCAGTTTCCTGGGGAACCAATTAACTCCGCAGAGGCTGTCGGGAGGGGTTCCCAAGTAAGATCGGTTCCCCCGGTGCAAGGAAGGGCAACAAAGGATAATCACGGCGCACGCGTTTGCTTTCGCTGCGGTAAAACCGGTCACATTGCTCGAGCGTGTAGACAGAGTGAGAGGGGAACGAGGCCGTCTTTGTGTTTTAATTGTGGTAATGAAAATCATTTCTCTACAGATTGCCCGCTCGTGATATGCGGCATCTGTCAAAAGACTGGCCATCTTCCCAAACGCTGCCCGAGGCGCGAAAATCCCTTCGCGGCGGGAAACGCCGATCTCCCGACCGGGAGGTCGGGACAGATTTAATTCTAGCGGTCACTCCAGAAGCGGGTTGGACAATAATCGTCAAAATTTTAGGGAAAGATTACAATTTTCTAGTGGACACGGGAGCAGCCGTTACCATCATTAACAATAAAAAATTTCCTTTTGGCCAATTAAAGATTTCTGATTACAATTCTCGAGTGCGAAGCGCGTCAGGTCATCCCTTACCAATCATTGGACAGAGTTGCGTGCCATTTTTGATCGAAGATAAATTATATCCCCATGACGTCTTAGTAGTGGATTTGGGGGAAACGAGCTATGACGGTCTTCTAGGCCTTGATTTTATGGTTCGTTACGGGAAAAGTATATCGTTCAATAAACGGAAAATAAGAATGGGTGAGGGACACGAGACGAACCTAAAATCTAATACCGTAACATCACAGATAAACGAGCCCAGAGGCGCCCATGAAATTGGAGTTTCGGAAGAGGTCAAGGCGTTTGATTCTTTCATTTCTGGTATAATTAATGGCAATGATTCGCAAATGGCCACGTATGATTTAGTATTCCTTGAGGAAAAAACGATAAGCGACACTAAAAACCAAAGTGCTCTCCCGGCAGAGATAATGAAATGTAACTCGCGAATAAATAATAGTATGGAGGGAGGTTGTTTTCAAGTAACGATGGCGGAATCGACAGCGAGGGACGATGGGAATAAGGATAACGGATCTCTAAATAAGGATTCAGAGAAATTAGCAGAGGTGGCGAAGGCCGAAAGAATCATGGATAGGGTGCCACCCGCGTCGCAATCAGGCTGCACCGCTAGGGACGAAGTTATTGGCGATGTCTTTGAGGTTTCCACCGACTCCCGGTTTGGGATAAAGGAGTTGGGTGATGATTGTGGTTTTCCGCCAGTAACAGAGGATCGATTTGTTGGGCCCCGGTGCGACGAAGTTATTGGCGATGTCTTTGAGGTTTCCACGGGCTCCCGGGTTGGGATAAAGGAGTCGGGTGATGATTGTGTTTTTCCGCCAGTAACAGAGGATAGATTGGTTGCCCCCTTGTGCGATGGCAAAGTTCGCGAAATTCAGACCGGCGCTAGTAATGGGATTGGCCGATCGAGCAAAATTATATTAGAGGAATCTATTAGAGTACCGCCGTTATCCGTTGTGTTGTCGAAGGTAAAGAGTCAGATGGCTGAAGGCGAAGAGGTGCGAGTCGTGGAAAGCGAGAGAGATTTATTTATTCTGCCGAGTATTGCTTCGGTGTCACCTGAAGGCACCGTCCCCATATTACTTTGTAACATTCGTAGCAGGGAACAAAAGTTAAAAAAGGGCTATATAGTCGAGGTGGTGCCATTTCGGGAGGAAGTTCAGGCACCCCTCAGTAACTGGGTAGACGCTGAGGACGAAAACTTCTGGCCAGACCCTTCCGCGATGAAAAGACTTGTCGCGAGTCAATGTTAGTGAAGTTCCGTCCGAGGCGATGGAGCCTCATGAGGAGAGAGTTTGCATGGCAACACCCGAGAGTCTGGTGAGGAGGACCGGGACGATCCATTGGAAGATTGGTGGCTCGCCCCCGAAGGAGGACCCCCGGAGGAAAGGCCATCTCTCGCCCCCGCAGGACATCTCAACCAGCCAGAGGTTGTGGGATTGGTGAACCAGTACGAAGAGCGCCGGTTCCGTTGCTGGTGGGATGCAACCATGCGGGAATTTGAGGAATCCTGGGCATCCACCTCGCATGGACTCTCCTCAAAGGGATGCAGACCGAAATCCGTCGAGAACCCGTTTAGTTCCCCAGTCTCCCCTCATGTGTTCCCCTACAATGTAGACTCCCCTCTACGCTTGTAGAGGCCAATGTTGTCCCTTAAGGACGTAAAAGACATAATAAGGCCAGACGATTTCTATATCGACGTTGCCGGGCTCTAAGAGTGCAAGCTTCCCAAGCCCTCACGCCGAAATAAGTGTTTCTATGTTTGAGATTATTAAGTGTTTGTGCATTAGGTTTAAGTGTTTCTATGTTTAAGATTATTAAGTGCTTGTGCATTAGGTTTAAGTGTTTCTATGTTTAAGATTATTAAGTGTACCCTGTGTTAAGTGTACCAAAAAGTGATTCATTAGTGATCTTGCTATGTTTGCCCTTAAACCAGCATTGGACCAATAGTTGATTGTTAATACGAACAATTTTGGACTCAGAAAGAAAAGCTCTGGGATTCCAAGGAACGTGATTATAAAATGTGGATTTTCTGTGTTAATTTTAAGTAAACGGTGAATATTTTAAGGCAAATACATCCGTATAAACAGAAGATTGGGGTTGCATTTTCTGGCAGGTACAAGATGCGCGAGTCAAATATATCTTAAAGAAGACTGCTCAATTGGCCGGTGATAAGGAGTGGTCACTGCTGTACTACAAACCGAAGAACTTCTCACTCTGTAACAAATTAGTTTTGTCCCTCTCTCCCGGCATTCTTCCCAGCTATCCCATGAAGCCAGATGACTCAATACTATGGTGATGCTAGCCGAGTATGGGGTGTTAACACCTTCTATCCCTGCTCCCGGTCTCCTAAAAAAAGGCGACCCAGAGAGCGGAGCGAATGAATACACCAGGCTTGGCATAACGGGCGCCTGAGGAAGTGATGTTTTACCCCTTTACAAGGTGGCTCACGTTAAAATAGCGCGGCACTCTGGAAGGATTGCCCTGCTAGTCATTTTACTCATGCAACAAAGGAGTCAGAAAAATACGATTTTTGAGGCGCACCCCTTTTCCGGCCCCATCAGTAGATGGCGATCAAAATATTTAATTGACCACAGATTCACTTTACCTGGCGGTGAGTGATTTCAAAATGCAATTTGTAAAAATTGCTCAGAGATGTGGTGTGCACATAATTAAGGCCCCCTATACAATTCACAGTGAGAAGCTCGGACGTTGGTATGACAGCAGGTTTTGAGAATGAATGGTCATGGGAGTTTTACCTTACCTCCCAGATGCTCAGCTGATGATGGCTTCCAATACCTGCCAGAAATAGTCAGCCGAAACCAGAAAGATAATATTCTTAACATGGTGAATGTGTCCAATGCTCCACTGTTCTCAAATTTGTATTGTGTCGTAAAAAATTGTTGTTTTCAAGGGAAAAACTGATTGTGAAAAACTTTTCCTGCTTACCTTGCTGTTGAAAATTTTCGGGTTATGTTCAAGTGCTCTATAATAAGTTTTGTATTTTTTATTTGTGTATGTTGTTTTCCTGGAATGGTTAGACCCTTGATTTTATTTGCTACCGGGGTAATGTCGCAAGTATGCGACATGGTTCTCCCTTCCTGGCTCCTCCGACTACCCACCCCAAGCAATCAACGACGCACTGTTGCAGGTGTACAACAATAGTATTCCTCCCTGGTTTTCCCCAAAACTCCCAAGCAACCAACGACAATGTTTCCAAGCGATCAACAACAATAGTATTCCTCCCCAGGGTTTTTCCCCAAAACTCCCACGTGACCAACAACAATGCTCCTAAGTTGGGTATAAAAGCCCTGATCGCGGGGCGAAAAGCAGTCAGTGGTTATCTGGCGGTGACCGGTAGGGCACGAAGCTTCGGCAGTGTTGCGCTTGTCGCGACAGCGTGTCCTATTCTTGACTCATCTTGGACGAGGGCTCCGCCCAGGTTACGTTCGTCGTGACCGCGTCCAACCTGCCTACACCCTTTCCCAGGTAAGGGTCAGTTGGTTATCTGGTGGTGACCGGTAGGGCACGATGCTTCGGCTATGTTGCGCTTGTCGCGACAGCGTGTCCTATTTTCTGACTCAACTTTGGACGAGGGCTCTGCCCAGGTTATGCGTGTCGTGACTGCGTCCGCCCTGCCATACCCCCTTCCTGACGGACGCGCGTTGGTGTACTGAGGGTCTAGCCATCCATAAATTGCGTATAACTTTGTAAATGGTGCATTTCAACTGTATTTTGTATAATAAACGATTGTTTGGGTAAGACTCGGTGTGGTATCTCTGACTTTCCCCGATACCCTTTGTGTCGCACCATTTAGGAACGCCCCTTGCGACAGTATATTATGCTCGCAGTGTAATATTTTAATTCCTAGCAACTGCGGGAGATGCCGCAACAGTAACTTTTAACGAAGTCGTCCGCTAATACGCATTTCAATGCAACAATTTCAGAATGAAAAAATCATTTGCCTTGACCGGAATTCGGACCCGGATCCCGCGATGCCCGGACATCAAGGGATCTGGGTCCAAATCCCGGTTAAAGCGAATGACTTTTGCACTCTGAAATTGTTGCATTTAATATTTTAATGGAAACGAACATCCAAGTTCATTTTGTTCTCTTTTAAAGTAAAGCATGCCTTTTTTAAACGACGCATTTGATGGTTATCGCATGGTATTTCATTGAATATAATTTTTATCATGGTTTGGTAAAGCATTTTATCTTCAAATTTAATTCAATTATAAAGAATAGGCGACGCGCAAAATGACGATAATCTAATTCGCACTCAGATTTTTTGAATAATATAGATATGTTATTTATTTTCTCGTGATATTCCATTTTCCACCATGATATGCCTTTAGGTTTTCAAAGGTTGGCATGGTGATATTGATTTTGTAGTTTCACATTAATAAGGTTATCTTCGAATTGCATTGGAAATGACAATTGGTGGATTTTTGCAAAATTTCCCAATGGCAAGCTAAACTTTTTTCCCTTAATAGTCGATGTTTCACAGAATAAATTCTTATTATTCGCACATATGTGACTACAGAGGTTTTTTTTGAATTTTTCATGAGGAATTACATGTCTCGTAATTGTTTCTTTTATATGTCGAGTTAAGTGGAGCGTGTAATCCTGACTTAAAGTCACCAATTTTCCTTCCCCAAAATTGCGGATTCAAATTTTTTTAAATTTTCTTTTTAGTTTTTAATCATTATATCACTATTACTTGTAAATATTGAATCCTTAATACCAACTTAGCTCTACAGAGAATCCTCACAGATAGAGGATGCCTACGTTCATTTTACTAACAATCGCCCAAAAAATGCTTTTCGTATTACATAGTGGTGTCTTTAATAATTTGCAAATAAAATATGTCAATACATAATAAAACTTTAATATCGAATTTAACTTAATATTGGAAACGGACTTTTTCTAATTTTTATTTCAAAGGCTGAAGAATATGATAAACATTATATCAGTAATATTGGCAACGTAAAAATGAAAATGGATGTTCTTTTTATGTTCATAAATTCTGTATAAATATTGCCAATACGCTAAACTCTAATTCCGTATGTACAAAAGTTAAAAAAATAAATTAAACTCTTAAATACTGTACAGCTATGAAATATACCCCTTATTTCCAAAATTTGGAAATGGCCTGGCTTATTTTATTATTTTTATTTCTATTTGTTTTAAAAACCGTTTTCTCACAATATTACATTTGCAGAAAGTCGTTAAAGCTGCATTCATATCATCAAAGGAACTTTGGAAGTCTGTCAGAGTCTTGTATGTAAAATATAGAGTAATTTTGTAAAAAAAAATATTAATTTTTATTTGATTCACATTTATAAAATCACGATTCAATAAATTATTTAATCGCGGGAGTGACCGATTTTTAAACTTTTGGGGAGGCCATTTAGAACTCGTACAACCGATAAAATTCAATAAACCAGTTATATTAGAATAGTAAGCATTCTCTTGGTAAAATTCCAATTATATTGAGATTTGGGTCAGCCGTTGATTTTACTCTTTATTTGAATGGCTGAGTCGGCAAGATTCCATACCGAAAAATTAGGGTAATAAAATTTATATTGAAGTATATTTTTAATTTAATTGCTCATTTAGGAATCAAAACCACCATCTTTTCATAAAAGTGGCTGAAGAATAACTCTACTGACCTAGTTTTTATCCGCCTTGTTAAACGAAATTGCTCCTAAAATGTCTCAATTTGAATTCGATGATAAATCCATGACTTACGTTATTACGAAAATAATCGAACTGAGAGAAGCTTATCATTTTTTTGGTTCCCGATCATTTTCTCAAAATCATTTTCCAGGACACCGACTTACCTGAATGAATGCCCCCCAAAAAACAATATGAATATGTTTTCATAAATTTAGTTTTACCGAAAATTTAGTTTTATTGCCACATTATTTTTTACCAATTTTTAATTGATTATACTCATACGCAACATTCTCAAAAAACAAATGATGCTAGATGGATTTTCAAAAATCATATGTATGTATGTATATATATATATATATATATATGGGTCACGGTAGTCCAGGGGGTAGAGCGTTGGACTACTGACCGGAGGGTCCCGGGTTCAATTCCTGGGCAAGGCACTCTGGGCACCTGCAGCTCCACCCAAGCGATGTGATTTTTCGGGTACCAGGTCTTCCTCAGAAACCATAACCGGCACAGGGAAAGGGACTGCCCCCTACCCTGATGTGTGAATTTCACACGTCGTCGGGCTTCGTACTGGGTGAACTCTACCGTCACCTACCAAACCGACCTTCGGGTTGATTACTGTGTTTACGGTATATATACAGGTATATAACTTGTATGGCGTAATAGAACACCAAAATATGTATGGAATATACGCAAAAAGACACTAAAATTTTAGAAATTTTAAGCTTTCGGCCTTCTTTTTGAGATTTTTCAGGTAATAAGGTATATATATATATATATATATATATATATATATATATATATATATATATATATATATATATAAATAAAATAGCTGGTATCTGATTTCAAGAAAATTGTTTGGGGAAACTGTTTTAATCTTTAATTTTTTCATTTAGGGAGTTAAATTGAGTTCATTATTGATATATTGATAATATTGACTTTAATAATACTCATTAAATGGTTATGTGCTAATTTAATGAGATATATATATATATATATATATATATATATATAGGAATAAAAACTAAAAACATCTTATTTCTTGTTCGTTGCTTGTTAGATTTCAAAAAAATTAGATTTAGGATTTTGGTTGTTTAAAGTAACTTCTGTTAAGTTAAATGTGTAATTTCAAGTTCTAACTCCTATCATTTGAGTATGATATTAAAAATTCCAGTAACAGAAGATATTAGGCAACTCGGCTCATTTCTTGAACTTCCTAACCGTCATTTTTCAAGCCATTTATTTTAATTTTTTCCTCATCTTATTCATATCTCTCTCCTGCGCTACGTTTCTGTGTCAAACGATAGTTTGCTTTATGGCCAGCGATCTTACGCCTATATATCGTCGTAATGTAGCTTTGATTGGCCGTAACGTTTACTCTAATGGACTACCTTCGATGACTGTTTACATATTATGCCACGGTGATATAGCAGACAACGTTGCTTTCCGAAAAAAAATAATTTTGCCGAATTAGGATTCACGTGGAATCCTTCGTAGGAAAATTATATATACACTGCATTTAGACGTCGAATCATTATATATGTACCGGGTATATTACGTGCTATCATGGGCATACACGACCGTTCACAGGTTTTTAAAAATATATTTGACAATTGAAGTAGTCAATATTTTACTAATACAAATACAGTATTTTAATAAATACAAAATATTTCATCGAATTGATTCATCTTTAGTGATTATGAGCAGCTGCAGGTCACCATACCCTGTGTTCTGAATGATAAGCTGTATTGAATTTTTTTATACGAACTGTCTTTCTAAGTCGGAAAAAAGAATTTTACAAAAATGGAAACATTAAAACCCCAACAAAAATCAAAGGAAAATCATAGTTTTAAATTTCCGATAGCCATGAAATTATTACATTAACAAGTAATTACACCGTAAAAGTCACTCTATAGCAAAATAATCACGTCGAAAATTCGCATTTGTTCTTTTTTTAGGTCATGCATTGCAGTATGAATCGTGTGAGAGCACCGAAAGCATAAAATATATTATGCCCGGAATTCATCAATTACTGCTTGTACTATAAGAGTGGGAATAGGATATGTACGTTGGAAGGAATGAAGGGAGAGAGGAAGAATTCAGAATTGAACAGGGTCCTTTTGTAGTATTGGATGAAAGGTTTTGTTTTATTGCGAGGCAAGGGAATTGTCGCTGCACCATTTGGCTGCTTATGTCCATCAAACACCTACTTTAACCAATAAATTACCGCAAGTAATGTATCCAAGCAGTGAAACAAAATATACAATTATTTTACCATTCCTCTTGTACCTTTCATTTAAATTTACTGAAGCTACATGCATTTAATGATTAAAAAAATGAATTTCTAATAAGTGTAAATGGACAAAGAAGATTTTATCATTAAACCATAAAATTCTATAGTACATAGTCTGCGGTAAAAGTAACGACGTGTTATGCGTAGAGAAAATTTTTTTTTTAAATGAAACCTTTAAGCTTAAACAGTTTCTGCAATTTCTATAGGATTGACGTTATCTGCAAGAGGTCCCCTTTGTAGTGAATATTTTCTAAATGCATACGAATAAGTAAAAGCTCCCAATCCAATTTATTTTTCAAGAAAATAATCAATTTTCTGCATCGTTATCCCAACGTGAATACACTCAACGACCTTCAAAAGGGTAACGCCGACTAAATGCAGTGCCCCCGGATTTATTCCCACGAATAAAGGCTTCTTTTTATTTGGTCGATGAGACTTTTAGAACGCCTTAACTACGGCAAAGTATTATTTCGGAGACCGTGAAAACCCACATCGGGGAAATACATTGACTGCATAGCGGGGACACTAATGCGTTCCGTTGTAAATGAATTCGGTTGAAAGTGGTAAGATTCCCCTAAAGGCTACTTTGGTCGCCGAATTTGTTGAACAAATTTCGAAGGTTAATCTTAGTATTCACTTTATATACTCTTGGTGGAGCAGTTACTAGTTATTATCAAACGGGGTATGGACCGATAATAATAATAACTATATTATAGAACAGTACCACGTCAGTAGCTTGATTCGATAATACATCTATAAATTTTTGAAATGGGAATTTTTAAAAATATATTCCTCAATAGTATTGTAATGCTTTACGTCTAATAATTAAAGTTTGATATATTTTTGAGGACGCTATCATTTCTGGCTGATATGCTTCTGAGTAACATTTCCCTGTATGAAAATTTTTAAGGATGTCCAGTACCCTTTCTCTTTGCCCAATTCTGTGCTCAAATTTTTATGAAAAAACAAGTTAACATACGTCATATTCCAGTGTGCAAACATAAGTTCATTTAATAACATAATTTAGCCGAGATGTTTATTTGATTTGAAAACCTTAATGAATCTTCCATAGATTCAGAGTATTTGTGCAAGGACAATCATTAATGAAAAAATGGAGGATGGTTATGTCGAATAATTGCATTTATATTTTGTTTTATTCATTATATACTACGAATTTTAATTTTCCTAAATCAAATTGAACGGTTATTTATTTTATTACAAGTAGTTACCGGAGGCGTATTGACTTATTGTAGAATAATTTTTAGTAGCCTCAATTAATTGATGATATATAAATGCAACGTTGGGACTAGAAAGATATTTACTTAATAAGCATTCAATTAAAAATATTTGGTTCTTAAAAATATCCTCATTCAAGAGTTGTAATATATTTCGGTCAGCTTGTAGAAAATTATTGTAAATTTTTGTGAGATGTAGTACATGCACGTTGACATTTTTCGTTTTTACCTACTGGTATCCCGTTTATTTGTATGTATACATACCCGCATGTATATATATAAACATATATATATATATATATATATATATATATATATATATATATATATAATTACGTAATCCATAATTTAAGAATTCGTAATTCAACTATCATGTATTTTAAACTAAAAGATTCTGGCTGCTAGGTTTTTTGACCTTAATTATGCATATTTGTCAACATTTACGGCTGAATTACGTTGAAAGCTGGGGCTTATGAAGTTTAATTGCTCACAGTCTGGCTATGAATACACTCATTAAAGACCCACATTCACAATGGAGTTGATTAAAGGCCCCAGTTTTCAGCTCAAATGATGTCTTTATTGGTATACCACTTCTATCGCGATAACTTCCGATTTGCTTTTGCGGATCCCCCATTGAAAATTAGCTCTTTATCATTGATGTTCTCATAAATTATTTCTTACAAAATCGCGGAGATTTAGTCCTATGGGAAAAGAACTTAATGCCATATGAATGAACATAATTACTGGGAAATTTAAATATTGAATAAAAATTAAAACGTCCGGTCGAAATTGAATAAATATTTTTTAAATTTAATAAAACATTCTTAAAATTACTTAGAAAAATGAAAAAAAATAATAGTGAAAACTATTGAAATAACGCTTGCACGCTGAAAATGGTCGGCATTTTGTAAAAAAAGTGTGTAATATTAAAAAGCGATTCATTCTTTCTCGTCATAATGCCACAAAATGTAGTTTGGAAACCAAAAGACTTTTCTCAGTTACTTACCAAAGACTAAATCTAGAAAAAGTATTTCCAAAAAAATTTTCGTTTCCGTTTTTCTGGCTCATTGCCTTTCTACATTATGAAGCCAGAAAAACGGAAACGAATACCGATTGAATTCATATCAATAGCAAAACCATCAGAAAAAGTTATTAATAAATTGACTGGTACTATTTGTGAATGCTAAATTTTATTATACCCCAGAATTAACCTGAGTATTGGTTTTGGCTGGAAAATGTTCAAAATAAAAAGAAATAAGATTAATAAACAGAAATAGTGAAATAATCCCCCAGAATTTATTTTCAAGTATTTGTGTTATGCAATTGGCTTGAAAAACCCTGAAAAGAACATTACTTAAATATACAACTATATTTATACACAATATTACACCTTGACTATATCTTACATTTTTAGTTTTCCGCATAATCTAGGGGCTTCTGGGCAAGCGCTGCTACCGGGGCAGGATTTACCTATATTTCCTATTTCCGAGCCTAAAATTTGAGCATGTCATAAATTTTATTTCCTCTTTTGTATGTTTATATATAACCATTAATGCATATGCTTCATTCAGAAATGAAAATAAATTGCACCTCAAGGGGCTCAGGGCAGTCAATCCGAATTTAAATGGTTTTCGGAGCCCTTGCCAAGGTTCTATCCCATCAATAACGAGGGATTACGTAGTTAACGCTTCATTTACGTAGAAGCAGGGAAAGACGGAATCCAACGGTGAGTTATATACGAAAAAATAATCAATCAATCCTTCGGTGCATTTAAGGTGGATCCATAATGATAATTACTCTCGACTGGCTCAACCAGTTGCAGCATAGATCCACGAGACCTGGAAAGGAACATGATTCTGCTATTGATAGATTTCTTTACGGATGTCGGGACACGTGCTGTGTTCATTCCTGGAATTCCTCATGGGTTACGCCTTGCATCATCGGGTGCTGAACCAGACTGTTAGTATAAGGGTTACGCCGTGGAAACCTTACGAAACGCCGTAGGATCCGTCTCGGTGCCCGCTTTATCCTCTGCGGATATACTCATTGAGACGGCCATCATCGGTGCTGAAAAGCCCTCCGTCTTTAAGCTACCGGCATTCATTCCCGTTAAGGCCCGGGACAGTAATGAACGGCCGTGGCGTTGCCCTTAATTTTCTTCTCTCGCCGAACCTCGTCCGCCGTTCCTGATGGTGCCAAAATGTCTCTCACACATCGCATTGCTTACTTTCAACAGTCCATTAATTTCTCGTTCCCGAGCATGATCGGGTGCGGTGGCGAAGTCACCGTGCAGTGGAAGATTTCAGAGGGACGGTTATTTATTTCCCTACACCAAATTGAGAGGCGGGAGAATCTCTTCTGAAAATAGCAGCGCGATCAAATACGTTCCAGGTGGCTTCCATGGCGTTGTGGGCATCATTCGTCAGGTTATTGTTAGTAAGTGGAGGTACGAAAGATGGCGCTCAAAATGCATCCAAAATAGAAGTTGATGGTAATAAATGATTTACTCATCAAAGTAAAAACTGGCATAATTGCCTTTGAGATATTTTAAAGGTATTTAAACTTTAAGACTGGTTCGTTTCATAAAGTATTGGCGAAAACCAAATAAGTTTTTTCATATTTTCTTTTAAACTTTCCTTTTGGTAAAAATTGTAATCATCTGACTTAATGTGCAATGTTATTTCCATGTTCAGCTGAAATTTAAATCGTTGCATATATTAGTGGTGTGTACCATATGCGTGTTATACACCCCTTGTGAAAGTTATGCTTTCCTCATAGTTGGGATTGTTAGTATAAGACGTAAGCTGCAATATTATTTGCATGTTTGAAATATGTTGAGGGTCGTTGTAGTATAGCTGTGCGGCTATTTTTTCAGGCACCAGGTTCTCCCGAGGAACATCAGGAGGAGTGACATAAGGAAAGGATCCTTCCTTCCTACCCCGATGAGTGCTTCACTTTACTTTACGCAACGTTGGGCTTAGAGTTATGTAAGCTTCACCCTTAATCAATCCAACCTTCGGCCTATTTTTCGTGATTTTATGGTTTTGAATATTCATTATCACTGAAAATCGTCTTTCTTACTCCTAAAAAAGATATCCTTTCCGTTGACGAAATATATCAAAATAGAGCAAAGTTATAAGAATTTATGCAACGAATGATGTCCAGTATTTAAATGTTTGTGTGTGTTTGTCCACTGGATATTAGAAACCAGGCGGCGCAGGATGGTATCAGTCACTTTATAGTCTGCCAAGATCATCCGAGTTATCTCAATGTCTGGGGCAGACCACGCTTGCTTAAGGGTATGCACATACATTGCCTCAAATCACCGACGCTTTCTTGAATAATTCCCAGCAGCTGCATGGAAATAACAGCGATTCGCGGCCCCTAAGCTGAGCAGAAGGAATATCTTTTTACAGGAAAATGAGGACCTCCTCCCCTTGCCAGTTTTTCTTAAAGTAGGGATAACCCATGGCCAAAGGCTTTAGGTTCACAGGAATTTTTATCCTCAGAAAAAATAGGGCCCACCAGGAATGGAGGTAACGTGATCAAAATCCTTTTAATTAAATAAAAGACTATTTCTAGCATCAGGTAGAACTCTAGGGGAACGTACCGAAATTAAGCAATGTGGAATTACTTGTAAGTAAGTAATGTGCACTGTGCCAAAATAGTGAAATATAATGTCAATTTAATTCAAATCAAGGAGCAATTTTTGAGATGAAAACTAGGATTTAATACATACCTGAGTAAATTACTAATTGATTGAACTCCGTGAATAAATGAATATTCACAGATATTAAATTCTGTTTCATTTGCAATTTACTAGATTGATTTATCACTGCACCCATAAGATCCTCTAGTGCCCGTTACAATACCAAAATACCAAGAATATGTTGTCCCACCAATGGAGAAGTCTCAAAAGCACTCAACTGCATGGAGCGTATGAGCATCTAATCTGTTGATATAATAATATTTATTGATTTTATTACGTACATTACCCTCTAATTTTCAACATCATTATATTTAACTTAATTTCGAATTATATCTTGATGAGCTAAATTGTTTTAACGGAAGAGCTGAGAATAGAATAATTCAGGAAATTTTTATAAGGCTGCGTAATTCCTTTCAAACAGTACACGGAGACTATTTTCGATGGAATGTTTTATTAATTTTATTCACCATGGGATTAAATACATAATGCATAATCTCTGTGACATTATATTAAATGCAAATGATTAGAATCGAATCAATGATGCTAAACATTACAGTTTCAGGTTTAACTTTGTGGAATTCCTTCATTATGAGGGTAAAAAGAAACTTACGCATCATCATTACCCGAAGATGATGCTCAGCATCGAAACCGTGGTTGTTAAATATTAAATCTTTATTGTGGAAGTTTTAAGTTTCTTTTTACCCTCATAATGATGCTAAAGCATGTTTTGGTCGCATTTATGCATTTAACAACTTTTAAAGGGCCAACACGTTTTGCAGCTAACCTCTCATCCCAGATGTGTGTGGAGTTGACTTATTCTAATATTATGAGTAGCAATTTGTAAGAGTCTCAGAATTAATATATCAGTGATGCGAACCAAAACTCAATATCTATACCAGGTTTTCGTAATATGAGTAGCAAAGGGGAATTCAGTCAAAGTTGTTTTTCTATTGAAGAGGGGAGGGCATAAATAGATATAGAGGAGGGTCAAACGAAGTCACGTCGGCAGTCACTTTTCCTTGTTTCATTACAAGACGAGGCACCGGTTCTCTTAAGGAGCGCTAGCTAATTGTACAATATTTTCTCATCGGAGATATTGAAGAATATTTACACCTTTCACTTTTCATGAAACATTTTTTCTGTCAGGAAAGACCCTGTACGAAAGCAGTAACTCCCGTCTTTCAGAAACCTGGATGAGCCCCCTCTTTAAGTAAAAGCTTTGAATTCTTTAGGCATTTGCTTTGCGAATAATTGCAATTATAACCACGAGATTGACTCTGTGTGTATTGCTTGTTCGTTACATAACCGTACAATATTCTTCTAGTCACAATAGGTTTTCGCAAATTTTAGTTTTACTAATAATATCTTTGTCATGTGCTAAGAAATAATGAAGCATTTTTTGAAAAAAAAAATGCAAAATCAAGTTTATATATTGTATCGCTATCATATTATAATAATACAATCCTAATGATATAGCTAAGAAGTGAGAAATTATGTATTTACAAAGTAAAATTGAAGTTATGAGAGTAATTCCGTTTAAATAACAGTAATTTCGGTGAAGAAAGATAGGTTTACCTTTTTGAGGTAGTAAGACGTATGTAGAAATTCTCAAAAATATAAATTTTAGTTTCGGAAGTTTCTGTTCCAAAGAAAAACATTCACAAAGCACCCAATTTCTCGAGGGCAAGAGCCTAGCTACATTGACATAGCAGTTTCCGTTAGATCTCTGAAGTAAACAATATTGAGCTCGGACGTAGATTGGATGGGTGACCTTCATACCTTTACAGTGGTGCTCTTGCCCCGTGATTGCATGTGGAGGTAGGTTAAACATAGGTTAGCACACAGTGGAGCAAGAGGCATGAGTGCCTGAGGTTCCTGTCGGACTCCCCACACAAGCAATCAACAACCAATTTTCCCAAACAATATTTGTGCAACAAATAGAAATATTTAATGGACGATCTACATTAGGTATTGAATTTCAATTGACTCTAGGATCTTTTAGCATGTATGTGAAACATAACATTCGTTGATACCGAAATTTCAAACTTTCGAAGATATAAAGACAAAATTGTTTTCTATTCTACCTAGAATTATGCATGGAATAATGTTCTTTTAGTTTTGAATACTTTGTTTATGCTGCCTAGTCTGTTAAAAACAGTAAAAATATCGAGTATTATATCGGTCACAACGAAAAGAAAACAACTAGTTTCATCAAACAACGCTAAAAGGAACCATGGTTTAAAAATTTATGTCGCCAGCAGATCTACACAAGAACTTTCATATTTTGTAAATATTTTCTTTGGGCAAATTTGCTCTTCAATTAAATATTCATGCCACATTATTTGTTTCCAAGCTAATGATGCCATACTTCAGGCTTTTTCTGCGGTTAGCTCTTAGATAACTCGTGTGCTATCATAAATCCATGATCAAGTCAATGAAAGGCGGGGATGAAAACTTGAAAAATTGAAAAAACCCCTCAACAGAATTATTTATTTATGAATCAAAGCTATTTATTTAATAATTACCTAACTCAGGAAAACGTTTCCTCTGCATTAGATTGCAAGGAACAGCGGCATATTATCATCTACCATGGCCTATGCTGAGCTACTACTCGGTGAGAAACTATTAAGGAAATGAAGTTTCGCCTCTTGTGAGGAATCTCATTTCTATACCATTATGTTACTTTTGATCTATGGCGAAAAAACCGTATCATTAATTAATATTCGATAATTAATCATGCGGTAGGGAAAGGCTGGGTGTTTACTTTCATCGTCAAAACTCTTTTCCTGAACAAACAGCGTATCGGATATATTAAACTTAAGTCGATAACGTTAGAAACTATGATTTATATATTTACGCTGTGACTTACTTTATCATCTGTGCTGCATTTAGTTCTGACGTTGCTGATTTATCATCTCCCAGACATGTTTGAACAAAGCTCCGGTAGATAAGAGTATGGAATCTCGGTTAACAGCGCAGCTACTCTGATGGCCTTTCTCCATCCTAATCGATAAGTATACATCCCTCGCGGAAAAAAGCGCATCCTACTGTTAGAAGCGCAAGTGCATCGAGGGCATCAGTGAAGCGCTGGTCAAGTTTTTTTTCCTGAAAAGTTTAATATAATAACTAACGAATGCTAACTTACTATACGAGCTATAACTTACCTATGCGAGTTATTTTACTATTCCACAGGTGTTAGATGTCCTTTCTTACATTCAGTGTTCTTCTACACTTTTGTTATAAATTCAGTTATTGCTAAAATATTGTAATTTTGATTTGAAATAATTCTCAGTAACATCTAACAGTTTATTATACACTGGCTCGCTGGTTATGATATTAACTTATTGAATTGCGATGTAGAATTTTATATTACAGATATTATGAAATAGTTTTAAACAGTTCTGTACCGTTACGTGCGTTTTTCAGGTATGAAATAGTACTCAATAAATTCATACAAATAAACATTATCTCTTATTTACACAATCATCCAAATTACTGTCAGTACTACCAATAAAGGTGTTTTCTGGTGTCTGACGCGAAAAAATATAGGCCAGATTAATTGCAATTACACTGATAATACACTGAAAAATTAAGTGCCGCAAAATGCATCCCTGTTTGTAAATAATAATCCAGTGATGACCACAAACACTGAATCCCATGATAGGTAGTAATGGGTACTCCAATTTGGCTATTCCGGTCACTTGGATCGATAACCATTACGTCATCGTTATCACATAGTGGCGAAGGTCGTCAGGTTGACGTGTGTGGCTGTATGCCGCTCACCTCCTTTTCTTTAACGCCCATTTTTCATCACCACTCGAACAAAAAATACGGATCAAACTCCTGTTCCGCACTGATGAATCCATGCCTTATAATCTCGGATTAAACTCGTCAATCTCGATCTTTCTCCGAGTATCTAAACAAGATGGCAAGGGCGGGGCGGGTTTTGGAGGGCAGTGAAGATGCGGGGGCTTCGTCGTTCACGAGTCGTAGTCAGGGGGAGGGGGGAAAAGAGGGAGGGGAAAAAGAAAGAGGTGGCCTCCCCGGGCGGAACCCATCCATCTACCAACGTCGACGCCGCACCGGCCGATCCAAATTTCACGTGCCGGCGGCTGAGCAAACCTCTAAGACCTCAAAACAGGGATTCATCAAGCACAGGTCTCTCTGCCTCCCGACTCCTTGCGCCAAACATCTCGCCACCAGGAACAGCCCTAAGATCTCCCCTCTCCCCTCTCCTTGCACACAACCCACGTAATGAAGACGTCTTTCCCCATCAGTCCGCTCCGCGCAATATCACCGCCGCGATCTATTTTCCACGTGTCATTTGGACTTCTTCCAGCGAGCATTAAAGCTCTTCATTTGTCTTATCCCTTGAATCTCTTTAAGAGTAAGAGTGTGGGAGGAGGTTTGGGGAGCGAGCTTTCGAGAGTGTGCCAGTGCTTGACTTTAGGTGTGTGCATGCGGGATTGGATGGTATTTGAAGTAATCGTTCGGCTTCCCTCGCGTGCCCTGACCTGCATGATTAGGGCCAATCCCTCCCGACATTTCTTCTCCTCGGATAGATCGCGTTAACCGCCGCCCCTCTTCCCCGTGGGATCGTTGGGCTGGGCGGGGAATGAGGATGCAGTTTACTTCTCTCCGAAGATTTACCCGTGGGGATGGGCTTTGCTTGATTAAGGTGTGTGTCCGCTGTGGTCCTATCGGACCCTTCTGGCCACCCACTCTGCCCACCTGCAGTGATGTAAATCAGCGGAGCGGTTGAGGCAAGGCTGCACAGCGGGATTGGATAGCGATTGTCTATGGGGAACTATTTCTCAATGGCCTCGTACTCACCCGCTGGTTGCCTATCTTGACGGGAAAATTTGTATGATATTATCATATTTGTATCAACTCATTTTAGCTGTCAAAATACATCCGTCAAAAGGAATGAGGTAAAATTAATGATGGCAAGCAGAACTCGGGGGAACCCTTTCAAAATTAAAAATTCACTTTATTTTTCACCAAAAATATTTACTACGTGCTATTTATCATTCGTTGTATTTACGGCACAATAAATATTTTGTGAAAAACAAAGTGATTGTTAATTAAGGATTGGACATAAGTACTAGTTTATTTTTTAAAACGCTATAAATGTGAAAAGTATAATAAAAGGGCCTTAGAAGGAACTGGATGTAGGAATAAGAATCGTTGGGGAATTAATAAAATCAGTTAGGTTTGCAGATCAAGTTTTAGTACGCCAGTCAGCCAAGTACGAGTACATGTTGCTACAATCATTGTTGAGCGCATTAGACAATCAGTGTGATGGGTATGGGATGGGAATAGATGCAAGAGGTATGGTAAAATAAGAGATTATAAGGTTTACGAGAAAAGGAAAGGATAAGTTAAACGTTAAAATTGTTGGGCAAAAACGGGAGCAGGTGGACTAGTTTACCTATCTTGTGAATGCCTTAAATCAAGATATATTGCAAGAGAGGCAAAAGAAGAATAATTGTGTTAGGTAAAGAAGCTTTCACAAGAACAGTGGCATTAATGACAAGAACTTAGGAGTAGGAATGCTAAGCAAAGGCTTGTTAAAACTTTGCTATGGAGCGTGGTTTTATTCGGATTGGTAACGCGGTTTTAGGGAAAAGATAGGTACGTTAGATGAAAAAGAGGGAAATAGTGGGTATGCTGGATTGAAGAAAGATTTATCATAGCGTCCAATGACTGGTAGTCTTTTATGGGGAGGTCAAAACACTATCGTTATTTGCTCCTCTATTCAAAACATACCATTAAACGGTTGAACACCTACAAAATTTATAACAATAACAATAATAAAGTCTTGGTCCTAGATTGGCAACCATAAGATACTAGAGAATAAAATTTACTGTACGAAAATGAGACATTCTTATTTTTTCCTTAGAAATGAGAAATAGAAATTGACACTTGCCCACTTTAAGTTAAACATCTGAGTGTTTTCCAAATTATGGCACACTGTTAATTGATGAAAATCGTATAATTGCGGAAACGATTTGGTAACACAGCTGGATATATTTTATAAGTGACTTGAATGGCGTTCAGCTTAGAAGTGCCAAAAATATATCATCCCTATCAAGGAGCACGAATAATTTAAATTCGATTAAATGGATGAAGAATAATAAATTTTGCAGATCATTTTAGAAACAAATACGTATTTAAATAGTTTGATAATTAATACTTGGAATACGAGTACTCGTGTATGTAAGCACGAATGTTGTACGTTCATTCTGAGAGAAAAGTTCAATTTCATGCTCTAAATCAGTAAACATGAAATTTAATGTATAAACGAAACCGCCCGTGGGCATACTGTCTGTAAAGTCCGCAGGGTTTATCTCAAATATAATCCTCTGTGTAATAGAGAGTGACGAGATTCCAAGGGAAGTGAAGGTCTTGAATCGCGGTAGCAATCTCGGCCCAAACTTTCTGACCCACTACAATGGACTTTAACGGAAGCGTGCCAAAATTTTAAATTATTCCTTGAATTTTTACCGTTCATATTCCGCGTTATAACATTACAATAATCTGTATACACACGATACTTCATGTGCCACCAATGGAGTAGTTAAATTATTCGTAGACTCCGTAGACTTGCCTGATTTTGAATTAATCGTATTTCTTTTTCTCTTTAAATGTTTTTTAGCGTGTTGTTTCAGAAATTTTTTCGTATTAGATAGATCTTAAAATAAAATTTAAAACCTCGTATATTACCACGCCTCACTCAAGCTCAAAGTTTCTGAGTTTTAGGAAGCGATTCACATCAATTTTGTCATAGAGGAGGACCGGTGATTATAAGTTAGATTACGAATATGAATGTATCATAATAGCTCCAAAAATGAATTAAATTTCACACTCCTCGCATTGGCGATCATGCCATAATTTGAGATTTAATTATAATAAGCTATTCGGCTACGTTTAAACACAGGTGAAATCGAGGCCGTTTTCTTTGGACACGGTCCAGAAATTATCACTTATATTTCACGCATTTCTCTATCCTTTAGAAGGTTTATGTATAGCATTCGTCTTATCTGTTCGTCAGCTCATAGACGGACACGTTCTCCGCAGAAAACACCACTTTGCAGCTGGTGCTCGTTAAGCCGACTCCCACCCCCAAGAAAAACTTCGCGAAAAAGGGGACGTTTTATGACTAGCGGACCCGTTTGAACAACTCCAGATGAAAGGTTATTTTTGGTAGTATCATTCCATCTGTGTTCGGATAGACCTGTGAATATTGGACTCTTTTTCGTCCAAGAATAATAATATTCTTGCTAAGGACCTTTTGAGGAATATAAACCCGGCGTTGCTAAGGGCTATATTCACGAAAACTTCATCATAAATCTTTAATGTATCCTGATGACGTTATACACTTAATTTGACTTCTGTTCCCCGAAGTTTTACATCCAGTAAGTTAAAATATAATTTTACTAACATTATTTAAGGGCACCTATGTTTAAATGACATGATGGAATTTTGGCCAACACAATATTGACGAGCATATGCAGAGATATTAAATATGTTTAATTTCATTTAATTCCCAGTGCACATTACCCTTAGTCAGAGAACTCAGCAATCTAGATTATTTTTTCTTTTCATTTATCTGTGGAAATGGTTTATAACACTAATTGAATTTTAGTTAGGACGAAATAATCTCGGAAAATCAATTTTTATGCTATTAATTTGTCCAATTTGTGTGTGCGCGAATTGCTCCTCGGGCACAACGAAATAAAATAGGCCCAGGGGTTTAGAAACAAGAACATGATTATGATATGCAGCTACTTTGGAATCAATATCTACTGCAGTTTATTTCTCGTTTAAATGCTGCAATACTTGCTTGCTGAATGCTTCTATGGGTTCCGTAATTACGCTGATATGACTTTCGAATGTAGCAGCGTGTTGAGCATATAGGCCCTGATTCCTTTTTCCATGTATCGATGCATAAAAAATACGCCATCAATGAAAATACAAAACATTCGGATTGCATACAAACGTACGCAAGCAGTTATTCGTTAAACGCCCTATTTCGTGGCATCTTTCTTTGGGTCAGATAAAGAACGCTGAACAGTTGCTAACTGGTGTTTTCAATGGTATATATTTGTTTTTTTTATGATCTCTTTTACGGTGCACACGAAAACTAAACAAAAACTTCCAATTTCTGGAGCAATACATAAAATAAGTCTGGAATGAATACTAAGAGCGAAGTTACACTCCGCCGCGCTATGAAATATTTATTTTCTCATTGTTATTTCAAGAGCTTTGCAGGTTATAGTCATACGTTCGTCTCTCACAATGACAGGTTTTATAGGTCTAAAACTTGGAGACAGCCTGAGGAATCAAATAAAAATGCGTATTATTTCTTTGCTTAGATACGTTTAAATACACCCCTTAAAAATAATGAAATAATTCCATTTTCCCCATCTTTCAATAAATATGTTTTCTCATAGGTTCTCAAACATGAGAATGACCAACAGAGAACGCAATTTCAGGTTTTCAGGGAGTAATTAACCCTGTGCTGTAGTCTCATTTAGAATCAAAGGCGATATTTGCGACTTTTACATTTGATAAATATACCAAATTGGATAATTATTAAAGTTTTTACTATCAGATTCTTGGATATTACTATTGCATCAGCGTCAGACACTATTTGGAGCATCTTCAGTCCGCTTACGGCTGCTTCTGATGATGAGAAGCACCATCCACGTGCTACAGGGGACCCTGAATATATTCTAACTATCAACGGCTTTCACTGACGCAGCACTGGAAGGAATTCGATGAAACTTGTGCCACAAATACTATAGGCTTACACGATAACTTAAAATTAAAGTTTTCCTCAATAAATTATACGGCAAAATTATATGATCACTGTTTATTGAATAACTCCCGTAAAATATTGTCGGCCATTGGCAATTTTTATTTCGTGATATATCCAGCGTGAAAATTCGAGAAGAGATATATCTTGACAGAAGTTGTGAAAAACTATTTAAACCTTAGTGTGCATGGTAATACTGTAGCCGAGCATGTAATTCAGCATATTTTAAAATTTCAATAAAGTGAGTACAATGTCATGTTCTCAGAGAGGAAGAGGGACCTGATGTCGAGTAAGATGCTGAATTTTGTGTTTTGTTAGCAGTCACAAAATATCTATTTGGTAGCTGTGTCCATGCAAAAACCTACCTTAACCGGTAGATTACTTTAAAAAAATGTCATGACTTTTAGAAAAACCCAGAATTTGGAATCTTTTTTGGGGAATAAAATACATAATTATTAATTCACGAAAATTTAGCTTACAATTTTAATATTCGCCACACAATTTAATTCCCATAGGTTTTTAACGACAATTAAAACTAACTTAGATGATTCCTCCTTTCTGCTAACAACATAAACTTTTTGCTCATCAACAGAAATTAACTAAATTTGAAATGAAGAAAAGTATCCAGTAGTCATGTTTTACATTAGTATGTATGTATAAAAAGGAAAGAAATTAATCATTATATATAGACGCGGTTTAGTTACATTATTCTGGGTACCCAATACATGGCCTTGAATTCTTACCTTAGTATTACTATTTCTAATTAGGGAGTTCTTTCTTCTTATTAATACATGATAAAAATTGTATTCTCTTGGCAGAATATATTATCCACATGAATGAAGTAATTTTAAACAATAGAATTCCTAAAATATTTTATCCACACAATAATTATATCTTCTTTTAATATCTTTAATCATAATTTCTATTCCGATTTATTTTATTAGTACGTATTACATGAGAAAATACTTAAATTTCTTTATCTCTCCATTTTAAGCGGACAGTTGAACTCTTGGAATTGTAATTAACTTGTAATTGGGACTATACCTTCTTTTCGTTTAAGTTACATCAGCTCAAATGTGTCATTATAATTCGAACATCAATTATTCAGATTTTCCGGGTTTTGCTTGGTAAGTTTGGTTTGTCAATCATATGATTCAAGTGATATCACATAAAAGTTTCATATGAATTGAAATTCTGTAAGCTCATAAATAACAACGATTTTATCCATGATTAGAACCTGTTTTCGAATATAATTTCTCAAAACAAAATGAAAACTTTCGGCGCATTTCAAAGGCATCCATCGATTAATTCTGGAAATCAAAATGAATTTAAATTTTGCCAAGACTTATTAGCCGTAAAAGGTACTTTTAATCTTTACAAAGGATGAATCGTACGAAAATGGAATTTAAAAAGCCAGGAAGAGGAAGAATAATAAAGGCTAATGTCACTCTTTTCGTAGAATTTGTCATTACCATATCAAAAACATGATTACATTCCTTATGAAATATTCCATGAGTCATTTTCAAACGAGGATTCAATGAGATTGATTCCTTTTAATGATATTGAATGCATTAATTTTCATTTTTTTAAATAATTGTGCAAGTGCAAAAGCTTAAAAAATAGTTATTTACGTTATCTTTACATTTGATTTCTGCATTTCATTATAGGTCACATCTGAGTGATGTCAATGTGAGCAATATGAAGGTGTAACATTTATAGAAAAAAATTCATATTTTTGCCTCACTCATTTAATGTATAACATGCCTTGTTTTTAATAGCAGGTATCAGTGATAGGAAAAATTACTCTGACGTAAGTTATGAATTTATGTGAATACACGTATTGTATTAAATGAATTAATTGCAATGTACGCTTAATTTACAACGGACCACGACCGTTAGAACCCTAAAAAATTAAAATTATTACTCATTAAAATTGAATAAAGAAGTAAATTTTAAGTCTTGAGGTCTACTGGCAACTATTATGCGACGCATTATTAATTAAAATTTACTGTAAAATCATACGAATGTGGGATTGGTAGGAAAGATGTATCAGGTATAAATAAGTATTATACATATAAAAAGATGTTCGAAATTCTTTAATTTTAGAATGAATAAATTATAATAAAATGCCAAGGACAAAATAGGAGAAAGGATTTTAAGAAGATATTTTGCTATGTACATTGAGGGTTTTAAGAATTAGAATAGTGCGGGACAGGTTGTAGAGCTGATGAAATCCAATCCAACCGATATGTACTATCACTGACAGTTAGGTAAATATAATAATGTGGACAGGTGTCTAGTACATGCTCTCCCTGGCGGAAATTAGCTGGGAGCCAGGACACCAACTCACTCAACCGTTGGAACGTGTCCCACAAGCTCGAAAACTTTATAGTGGGATGGTTGGTATCTGAAGATTTTTTGCACTCTAATTGGTCCGATCAATAAAGGTTTTTACCTTGCAAAAAAACGCGCATTTTTCATTCTTTACGAACGGTTGAGCCCTTTGCAGGAAGAATATATTTTTTTGGTGTCCTGCACGAAAACCCCGGGTCATATCTCCTAATCTTTTCTTCTCTCGAATTCCTTCCGAGTTTCGAGTTCAAATATGTCGATTAGAGCGACGAAGTAGGTTTAGTCATTCAAAAATACTAAAGCTGTAGTAAACATGTATAAAACAAAACAGCATTAAAACCAAGGAATTCCATGGCTGGCGAAAAACGGGATCCAATAGAATTTTTAAGCATCAAATAAGGCCAAAATGCTGAATAGCAAATTAAATGTGTCTAAAAACATTATCTACGTAACGTCTAATCTACGTACCAACAACTTAAAACAATGCGTTCTTTGTTTTCTTATTTACTATTCACACGTGTCCTTAGCAGAGTAATCGCTCTGTGTAAACGCTTGCTTATTTATTTATGGGTGTACGAATCTCGCCCTCATGGTATGTAGCAACCCTTGCCCCCCCTCGCCCTCCTCGCTACCCTCATACGCTCACAATCCTCGTTTTCCTTCATCTCCTTCAAATCCCGAATGCACAACTGTTCGCATGAAAAGGCGCCCGCAGCAGCGCCACCTTCGAACAATAGACTTCCTTGACAATTTACTTCTCATTCCTTCCTCCCTGACTTTTTACCAGCTTTCTTTTTAGGAAACCTCTTTCCTCTTCTTGTTTGTCTCTCGCCATGTCCAATATATCTTCCGATTCCCAGATGTGCATAATGATACTTACTCCGCCTCCCCATCGGTCTCGAGACGACGGGAATTCGCAAACGTATGTGCTGGGAAGGTTCCACAGCCGAAGCCTCAGAGGAGAGAGAGAGAGAGAGACGGGTGTCGAAGATAAAGAGGGATCGCAGATGTTGCCAAAACCCATGTTTTGTGGAAACGGTTCGCTTCTGGGCGAAAGCGAATTTTTAGGTATTCATCTCGGCGTACCTCTCTATAAATATACAAATTTTTCTCAGAAAAAATGGAAATATGTCTCAGGAAAAATAAATGGACCTACTCTAATATTGTAGAAAGGGAACCGCATCTTATATTTCGTCACCACAGGCAGGCGGTATGGGACTCAAAGGACCAAGTAATGATATATGCAAGCCAACATAAAGGTTCTCTAAAAACAATCAAGAATAAAAGATTTACTTCCCATAGCATTGTTTGTCATTCATTTTCGTCATATGTGTTGTTGAATATTCATTTATATTTCAGATTTCATGGAAAAATGTTAAGGATCTAAATATTGACTGGGATCCAAATAAAATGGAGAAATTACAACCCAAACATTCATTTAAAAAGGGAGTAATAGAAAAAATATATGAGAATGTGAATTGTGATTATTTGATAATATGACGTAATCATTATAAATAAATAAAAGAATTTCTGAACAAAGAATCATTTACAATTAGAGCTATGCTAAACTGTGATGTAACGATGACCGGAAATCAACCCTAGTTATTAAATCACCATTCTTTCCAATTACTACGTCAAATTCAAAGTAAGTACCATACCAGGCCTATGCCCCTGTTTATTAAAGCTACTATATCCGTCGCAGTTAGTGTGAATAACAGAGGTTTCACCAGGTAATTGACAGTTAATTATTTTGAATCAAATCATTGACATAATTATTCAGACAATATTTTCGCTAAGTTTTTCATTAAATAAAAACATTGCTATGGGGCGACCTTTTTTCAATCACATTTGTTCATCGTTTTTATTAAATACCTTTTATACAGATTTTAATTTACAAAAGCTTGCCCCATGAAATTAAAAATGGTTGTTAATGGGGCCATTAGCGTTGAATGGGAGCAGTGTGAGAGAGTGCTGGGATATACGCTTTTTCCCGGAACATTATAAGCATTTCAAAGATATACACACTGCAAAAATAGTGATAAGTGCTGAGTCCATTATCTAGCTAAGGCAGTCTTCAGAGAGATCATTTAAACCTACGTGATGGTGCTTTGCAACTATGACAAGCTCTTAACTCCTCCCGTTTATTTTCTTCAAGGCCGTGGAATTATGACAGCGCCTTAGTTGCTTTAATATTTTCTCTCGCCACTTTTGTCGTTTTTAAGTAACCCTAAATTATTTAAACGATCTCTCATGCATTTATGGAATTTTATCCCATTGTAATTTGGCATTATAAAATATGGCGTGCTGAATAACCCAAATTGGTATTTTTCTATTTCCTGATACGGATAATAGGGATTATTTACATACAATTTTAAGTCTTAGCGTATAGATGTGAACTAGAATATCTTAAAAATAATGTTCTTAATTACAACGATCACGTTCTTTGTAAATTTACACACTGCTGGATATTTGGATTAGAAATTAATGCCGATTCAAAGCGACGGCAGGTAAAATTATGATAATGATTTTTTTATTTCTTAATTCATCAATGACTCTGATCCCAATACTCTTACTCCAGGTTAAGATAGTGCGTGGGACGTAGCAGCCAAGTTGATATATCACTGGACTACTGAACGGAGGGCCGAGGTTCAATTCCCGGGAGTATTTCTAGGCACTCTCAGCAACATCCACATTGTGTGACATTTTAGATACCAGATCTTTCTGCGACACTATTGGCGGCACAGGAATAGAAACTGAACCCCTGATGTGTGAAGTTCATACTTAGTACTAGATGAGCTAGCCTATACCCTCGGATCCCAAGTAATTCTTCGGATTGATAACTGTACTTTATGTATACTCATGTAGATGTAAATACGTGTATGTATATATATATATATATATATATATATATATATATATATATATATATATATATATATATAATGGGCTGACACAACATAACACAAATAGAAAAGAATAGACACATATAAAAGAACACTTACACGGTAAATTGTTCGAGCTTTCGGCCCTCTCAGGGGCCTTCTTCAAGAGAGAGTCTCTCTTGAAGAAGGCCCCTGAGAGGGCCGAAAGCTCGAACAATTTACCGTGTAAGTGTTCTTTTATATGTGTCTATTCTTTTCTATTTGTGTTATGTTGTGTCAGCCCATTATTGTGCCGCTCGTATGAGTTTTTCCGGACAATCGTTATATATATATATATATATATATATATATATATATATATATATATATATATATATATATATATATATGTATATATATATGAGTCATTACTTCTATATCTTCAGATGAAGACGGATTGTTTCCGTCGAAATATCAAGAAAATACGTGTGAGTGTTCTTCTTTTTTTGTGTTTTACTGTGTATTGTACTATTCGGCACTTCGGTGTTACGTCTACGAAAGCATATATATATATATATATATATATATATATATATATATATATATATATATATATATATATATATATATTTGTTTACATATAATATATATAATATATATAAACACACACTATTACATGTGTGTGTATGTGTGCGTGCGTATAATGTACGGTAAAATAGAGCAAAAAAATATAGATGGCAAACAAGTAACATGGCAGATTTGAGATACGAGTGCTTAAACGTTCGACGGTTATATTTCTCCTATATTGATTCTTGTATTCATAAAATATCGTCAGTTTCTACTTTCCGCAGAGGAAGATGGAATTGCTATCGAAAATTTCGGAATACGTGTGATTGTCCTTTTTTTAATATTTTGTTGGCAACCGCCATCTCGCTCCTTCCTTTGAATTATTATCCACATCCGTGAGAATTTTGTATATGCACACATATACATATATACATAAATATACATATATCTATGTATATATATACATATATATATATATATGGATATATGTATATATATATTTATACATTATATATGTATATAACACAGTAATCAACCCGAAGGTCGGTTTGTAAAGTGATGGTAAAGTCCCTAACTCGACGCCGTCACTAAGTCCGACGGCGTGTGGAATTCACACATCAGGTTAGGGGGGCAATATCCTTTCCCTGTACCGGTTATGGTTTCCCAGGAAGATCTTGGTTCTGAAAAATCACATAGCTTGGGTGGAGCTGCAGGGCCCAAGAGAGGCTTACAGGTAGGTCAGTAGTAGAACGCTCTACCCCTGGACTACCGCAATCCCAAATATATATATACAAAGTATATTAAAAATAAGGTAATAGTCTGGTATTATTTTAACTATTAAGCTTGGAACAAAATGCTCCATAATTAGGGGAAAATATTACAGCTGGTCGCAAAAATATTTCAATTGAGCTTATCCAAAGGTGGAAAAGTTATTCTCTACGCTGTTTACGTTTTCTTCCATGAGTCAATTTTTGATGCATTTTATTTATCAACATTATCCTTTCTTGCTTAGATGGAATATTCAATTCACCCTATGTTTTAAGCTCATATACAAGCTAGGTTAATTGTATCCATACATCTTGAGAGAATGTCAGTCCCCGAAGAAAAATATTTATATCCATTTATTTTTCCCTCCTTCTAAACCCTCCCATTTGTCTAACCTTACCGCCATCGTCTCCGTCCCTCCTCCCTTACCGAGCGCTTCCCCCACAACTCTCCGTTAAAATCGTGAGCCCTCTAACATCCTCTTCCCACTAGCGCAAGCACGCTCGTCACCCCCGTTGGAGGTTAAATGTACATACCAACTAACATGTACTGCACGTAATGTACCCGGAGGAAGAAGGAAAGAGAGAAAGCTATGTGCACGTACGCATCTCCAAATTCAGATGTGCCCACATACGTACCCCGGCCGAAAGGGATGACGGCATCTCCGACCTGGCGTTGATGTACACCTCCGCCTAGGCGCGCCCGTCGGTCCCCCACCGCCTCATGGCCTGGCTCCTCCCCATGCCCAACCCTCCCGCGCACACTCGCTCTCCCCTTTCCATCCTCCTCCCTGTCCCCGGGAGCTGACACACCTCCCCACGCCCGCTCCCTCTCTCGCATTCTTCCCCATCCCCGATCACTCCCTCTCCTTCCCTCCTTCACTTCCTCCTCCTCGCCAAAGTGTCTCCCCCTCGTTCGGCAACATTTCTCACCCCCCCCATGCGTCTGCCGTCTTGTTTGCCCGCTCGAATTTTCATACGGGGTTGTTTCTTCCCGTCTCCGTAGTCGGAGCGAGGTCGGCGGGTCGTTGCGCCCCGCGGGGATAAAAAAAGAGGAAGACCCGGGATCCCGCATTAGAGAAGATTGACTGACTCGCCCCACGGTGCAGTGTTTTGTTGTCCAAATCCGCGCCATTGTTTTCGACTGTTATCGCGGATGAATGATGAAACACGATCGTCAGGGGTGTAGTTGGGATTAGCTGAGTTTATCGATCCATTTCTCCCTCAGTTCGTCGAAATCGTCGCTTGATCCTGAGATAGCCCATGCATTGTTGAGTTGAATGTGATTCCTGCTATGTAAGTTTGCCTATATTTCTCGGCTGTTTTTTGCCCTAGTTAATAATCACATTTTAAAACATTAACGTATCTAGCACTCAAAGCGTAAACTTACAGTTACTAATATTGAAACATGTAAACCTACCCTCAAGGCCAAAAGTAGCTTTGTGGTAAATGCAGTTTTTACTCACGAGTGGTCCCTTCTAGACAAATTAATACTGTTACTGTGACAAAAAAAACACTAAAACCCCTATTTATAAGTACCTATATAATGTGCGCGTATTTATTCCCAACACTTTTCAACCAAAAGGTCTTTGAAATATAAGGGTTAAACTTAGCTAGTACTTAGCCCAGCGGCGTGCGAAATTCGCACACCAAGTGGTCCGGTAGTCCTTTTTCCTGTGCCACCTTCTGTTTCCCAGAAAGGCATCTGGCATTCGAAAAATCACACAGCTTGGGCGAAGCTGAGGGTACCCGGAGGCGTCTTCGGAAATCAAAACCGACCCCTTCGCTCAGCAGTCCAACCCTCTACCAACTGGACTGCCACACTCACATACATATACTGTATACATACATAGTATGTATGTATTCACGAATATGTTTACAAAAGGGAATATAAGGTTGGTCACAAGCATGGAGATGGAAAATAGAATTTAAAAACCCAAAAAAGGCATAATTTTATCATCTGAATATTTCAGTGGCACAACCACCTTTTTCAATGAATGGAAGGTGGCACTTCCATCCTTCCATTTCTATGTTTTTTGGAAATTTTTCTTAGTTTAATATACTATCATCACGTTTGTGGTATGTGTTCATGTCAAAAACGTGATGTTAAATATATATATATATATATATATATATATTTCTCTTCTTCTCTTCTCGACTTCTCTATCTTCCGATGAAGACGGAGTAGAATTCCGTCGAAATTATCAAGAAATAATATATATATATATATATATATATATATATATATATATATATATATATATATATATATATATATGAAAAAATCGTAGCGTATTTAGAAGAGTAAATCATATTACCTAATAAACAGTTCACTAAAGATACTTTGCACTGCACTTAAAAATTAATAGCTTTCTCTGGCGGGTCAGCATAATGCCCAATTTTATATTTTCCGAACCCATTCTATATTGTGGTCCTGTTTGCGTAAGAGTACTTCTTATATTACAAAGATAATCACATCCTCCTTTACGTAGATCTTCTTTTGGCACGAGTTTCAAACATTAATGACGGTTACTTGCACACCGAGCATTTGAGTAATATCCTATCCGTTTGTGTCCCTTCTTATTTTTACGTAACTGGAACCACACAAAATATTGTGGAATAATACTAGTATCACTTGGCAAAAAGTTAAATTAAAATCATGTTCTGCCTACTATCATATAGGAAAAACAAAATTTACGTTCCTTAGCGAACAGAAAAACTCAATGAGAAGCAAGATTTAGAACACCGTCAACCGTAAAACTGTGGAGGAATAATCTGAGTTGTGTGCTGAGGCAGCCTTACGCTGGTCCCACAGCCTGGATGTAGTTTCAATATAATTTGTTCAGTGGCGACACTATATTTATTACAGCCAAAGGGAGGGAGTACCAGCTGTCCATTCGCTATCTGTTTGCGTCTCCACTCCTCTGGCGTCCATTGAGCCCGAGACGGTTAATCCTCCGTATCGTACTGTTTCCAGCAGAGGCGAGCGAAAAATCTTCGAATTCTTCCAGTAACGCCTCGCTTCGGTCTCGATTGAGTTGCGAAAGCATTTTTTTCAGGTTTGGCTACTCTTGATGGTTGGGCAGTGCATCAACCGAAGGCGCAAGTGGACAGCCGTCCCCTCACTAACCCTTACCTGTTTTTGTCTCAATTCATCTTGTTAACTTGGCTTGTAACACGATATTTCAACTGCTTCAGATGCCTGAACAATTTATTAGCTACATTCAAACCTTCAATTAAACTCGGAATTTTACTGAAGCGGAAGATGTGTATCTTACAGAGGGGCACAAGAGTATTGCATATTTACCCGAGAAAAGATGAAATCTAACTCTTGTCATTTCCCGGAATGTCTCTCACCTAATTTATTACAAAGTCGCATGGCCCATACAATTGCCTGAATTTGAAGGCTGAGCTTGGTTCTTTAAAAAAATTATTAATTCAAAAGTCTTGAGAAAAATTAGTACTGGACTTTGCTACTCCATGAAACTTAAAAGAATTAGTTAATCGTAATATCAGTTAAGGCGAATACTTTACACTGTGAATTTCCAGCGTTTTTATGCACATCTGTGAATGTCTTAACTTAAGTAACTATCGAGATATTTCCAAAAGGTTTTTGAAACCTGGATCATTTTTCCCACCATCTTTTACATTACATTCTTTCAATAAAATAACGATACAAAAGTACTAACATTAATGGAATAATGTTCTCATTGCTTCACTTTTATAAATTGAATAGTATATACTACAATAACCTCTCATACCAACATGCAAAGTAGGAAATAAGCAGTCATTAAGATGGACACAAATATTATAAATGAAAAATTTCTAATCTACATCTAATGGCGCGTTCAATTAAATGTTTCATACCTTTTATTCTATTAACTAGCGGTAATTATTTATTTAACTAAGGTATTTAGGAACTTTATCACCCTGCAAGATGCCCTCTACTCCAGACCGAACTGTTTAATGTTTATAAAATTATTTTTGAAATAATTTAATATCTAGAAACTCTAGTTTATTTCATATTAATTCTTGATATTCGCCCTGAAGATTTATAATTAATATGGCTTTATTAATATTACCCTTTACTTTTACATAATTATAGCTTAGTGAATGGAGAAAAATTGAACTAGTGCTCGCTGTGAACCGAGTAAAATCTAGAATTAACTCCTACTTCTGTGGATTGGCACCCTTTTGGAGTAGTTAATGCTAAATAGATACCCCCTGCAACCCAGTTGTGAAATTTAACACTCCCATTAAACAGTCAAAATAAGCAATCAATCCTTTGAGTGTTAATTGGAAGGTCACTGAAATCAGAGAACCCGAGAACAACCGATTCATTACCCTGGCATTAGTTTCATCAAAAGCATTTCGGGTAACCTTTGTTTCTCAGTAATGTGTCGCGATCAAACGATGCTCTATTACCCAGAAGTAATTTGATCGCTTTATGCTACCCTCGCTATATTAATAACAAGCAATATTTCCACAGTTACGTGATGGGTACATAAATCATATTGGAGAGTTTGTTGATTGCGCAATGAAATTAAATGTTATATCCAAAAGGAATAGTGTTTTGAAATCGGCAATAAGTCCAATAATTTTGTTTATCCTCGCTTATATTTTTTGGATAGTTGCAAAATATTTACAAGACCAAATTTTATTATGATCTATTTTTGCTAATTAAATTGTTTCTAAGAAACTCCGTATCGTATCACCAGTAAATGTATAAAAAATATGCCTCTTTTAGTTTCTCGTTGAAGGTAATCGATGATACGTGTACTTGTCTCTATAGCTAGTCATTACAGACAAACTATCGTGGATTTTTTTTACCTGAAGAAGTCCTACCAGCAGCCTGGATTTGGCCCGGCTAGTTTTACCTCTGCTATGTTGGACTATGGTTAACCAAAATTTATCATTTTTTTATCAGATATTGTGTATTTAACCTTCAGAAGATGAAATATTCCAAGAAAATGAATAAGAAATAAATAATAATTCAGTATTTTTCTATGATTGGTGAATTCATACGAAGAAGTTATTTAAAAAATGAAGGTTTATGTTATTCATCAAACAGAATACAGTTAAAGATTATATTGCAGCTTGAAAAAATTGCCTTTAAATGTACAATATTTTTCAAAATGCACAGTTAACGGTCATGAGAGAACGTTTTCGTTATCCTAATAATTGCTGGTGGAACAAATGCAAGAATGATATGACCGATCAATTGATTACCATTCAAACAAAGGTCGATGAAACAAGGTCTCAGGGAGAGAAAAACATGCAGTCTCAGGGGCATAAAAAGCATGCATGAAACACGTATGAAGAGCCAGTGGTGTGAGAGAAGTATTCAATTATGGGGTGGTATAGAAAGGAAATTGATAAGTTACTATATCTCCATTGCAATTGAATTATTATTGAATCTATCTACGGCGAGGTGGAACGATTTTAATGTAGGAGTTCTGAGGTTTCACTTATTTGAAGATAATTTCATGTGATTGCAAAATTCGTTTGTCACTCAAATGTTCTGTCGTGAGGTAAAACGGAGTCTGTATTGTTGTTTGGGAAGTACGAACTCCTGGTACTTAGACCTCTTGGTCAATTGTGCCAGCTCCATGTTGGTACAATGGATTGGGGGTCTTAGTCCACGAGTTATGTCCACACAAACCCTAAAGGTTCCATCTGTCAGAAAATTCCCCTGTGTACTCCGGAGATCGTAACGGGACTCTCCGGACACCTGCCCACGTCAAAGAGCTTGCGGTTTTGAACCGTGTTCACCAAGAGGACGCAAAAGTCACTTTCGGCGGGGACGTGGTACCCTCAGAATAAGGAGGCGAATCATTGTTGGAGTAGAGGCGCCTTAGGGGGTCGCGCCCTGGGAAACGTGTGTAGCACAGACGCGTGTTCCACGCCCTTCCCTGCGGACGTGCTCCGGAGCGTGAAAATGTTCGGGAACTCCAGCGACCGGGGATGCGGCGCAGCGGCATTGTGCGAGGGAGAATGAGAGAAGGGCAGGTGGGACCTGGGTGGAGAGGGAATGCGTTCTTCCCCTTCCACGCTATATTCGGAGTTCAAGCTTCCGCTCCCAGAAAGGAGTTTCTCCCCGGAACGAAATTTGGAGATTCCATAAATAAACATAAACTTTCGGCAGGCGGACGTGCACAGACAAGCCCTACAATGTTCAGTCCTCCCTCAATTTTACGTCCCACCTCTCCGATCCCCTCCGCGGTGTATTCCTCTTATCCTCCCGTGCGCACAGTCCATCGTATCCGAAGCCCTCGTACTCTTAGCATCCTCCGCGTCTAAACCCTCCTTAAATCCAACCCTTCCCCTTTCAACTTCCCCGTACGACGCCTCTTTCGACCCGTCCCATTCGGAGACCGGGACTCGATTTTTCTACCCTACCCCCTCCCCGACCGGTGACTTCTCGAGCGCTACATGGAGAAAGGGGATAGAATATGTGGTCTCCTTCCCTCACGTCGGTGCCGTAATCTATGCGAGGGGAGGCTTGATGCGGTTGAAGAGGCTCAAAGAAAACTCCCTGTCTGATTGTACGCACTAGAATATTCTCATGAACTTGTGGTAGCACCACATTATCTACTACTAGTTCTTTGCTTGTTTCTCATTAAATGCATGCAGCATTGTTACAACTTCGTGGATTCTCTTAGCGACGAAATACCTGAAATACATGTATCCCACTAAACTATCATGACAATGTACACGGGAATTTTGTACAGACTGGTGCTGAAAACTGCTATCATGTTATCTAATTAAGGATCTCTATAATGACCTTCGAGCATTTTCATATACAAGTACATTTCACATTAGCATTGCATAGAATCCATCTCCGTTCCAAAGATAACATATCCCGTGTGTGCTTAGGAACTTTGTTCAAGTTAGAGTATACATTTCGAATGATTGTAACAGAGAAATCCATTTTAAACGCGCTAGAAGCCTCGTAATTACTTTTTAGGGAATTTATTGAAAGATCCATGGTCTCAGTGAAATCTTCCGACTTAGGGAAGCCTCAATTCATTCAAGAAAATATCATTGCATACTGAAATACAACCAACGATATTGATTAATTTGGGGAGGCGGATAGACATCGTTATTTTATGAAATATTTAGAGGCCTATTTTAACGCTTAATGACAATGTTAAAATATAGTTTCACATCTCCCATCCTTCCTTACTATCATTTCATATGCCTTTTCTATGCTTGTCCACAATTGATATCCTCCTGTGCACATGACACCGTGTTGCTAGCTACTTTATGTTCAAATATTACATAATTTTATTTTATATGTATTCCCTCATACGTATTTTTACTGAGAAAACTTTAACTGGTTGGATATGAGCGATACACGCACGTTCCAGCACCTAAGTTACGCTAACAGAGGTAAGGAAGGATCAGCAGTGTACGTGGTATCTATTTTCAAAAGGGCCAACATGAGTTTTAGAGAAAGGCAACTAGATTAAAAGCACATAGATAAGAACACCAGCGGGATAAACAAACCGTCGACCACGTAGTAGCAGTGCACGTGACTCTTCGACGCGGCCCCTCGCTGAGAGTCGAACATGCAGCCACCTCGTTAACTCGATACCTAAACACCAATACCGCCTCGCACCGTGTTATGTCCGTTATTTCATCCTGTTTGCCTAACTGGTAATGTTTTTACCGGATACAACTAGTCACTGACGACCATCCGTAACCGATAGAGCAGAGCTCGCGGGCGTTCTCGTTCATTTTTCTGATTTCGGTGCTCCCCAGTCTTCCATGGCTGATTCCCTCATTCACCTCAAGTTGAATGATCGTTCTTTGTCCGAACGCCGTCATTTGGCGTTGCCATCCCATAATTCCCTCATCGCTTGTCGGAGTCACCGCTCTCCTACGGTCATTACGCCTTTCGTCCCTTGCACTACCGGTTCAACGCTCTCCGCGCGCCGCAGGAAACAACCTCACTGTCGCCGAGGAGAGAAACCAACGAACCTTTACAGGCGAGAGAGACCTAACCCGGAGGAGACACGTGGGGAAGCGCAGTCGATGGTCGGGCTCAAGAGGGAGGAAAACGCAGGAGCGGAACACAATTAGGTGAGAATGAAGTCCAAAATTTCCCTGCCCCGCAGCCTCCTCCTCGTTTAACGATTCCCTTACGGGGCGGCAGGTTCAAGTTTTCACACCTTTAATCAATAGCGAAGCATCAAGACTGCTAACTTGGAGCCATTTTGACATGACAAAAATACTTTGTTGCTCAAAATAAATTTGATAGTCATGAATTAGAAATCAATTCCACTATGTATTTTGGAAACTGAAATGGATCGGTTTATACTCGTGAGAAAACAGGAATTGTTAAGTAGAGTCATGCTGGTAATGTTAATTTTGAACTTAATTATAAAACTAAAAATATTTATCGAGGGAGGGTTCTCCAATGAATCTACTCCAGCCAGTGGGGCCTCTCAGAAGAACATTTTAGGTTGCAGTGATTCATATGTTATTGCAAAACAAAAAGTCATCAGAACACTGAGCACTGAAAGTATTCTAGATTGGACCCATATTTATCACGCATGTCTCAGCAGAGGTTAGAGCGTGGTAATTTTATATAGAGACAGATAGCAATCATGTCAATTTGATTTGCCTCAAAATCGTATCTTCAATAATATCAAGTCATTTGCTATTGGTTTCTAAGAAAGTTTTTAGCGGTAGCTGTTGGTTGAAGTGACAAATAGTATGTCATATGCGATATAAACTATAGAAGGGTGTTTTCTTGGAGGAAGTATTTTCTGGGAAATGGAAAAGTTTAGAGAGAAACCTGGCGTCGCAATTGCAATATCTTTAAAAGGGAAAGGAATGCAAGGAATGTTTTTCGAGTAGCTTAGTATGTCATGGCGTAGAAGTATTTTAAGCAATAAAAAGTCTAAGGAAGCATTTTCGATGAAAGCCCACGCCTTTCATGAAACGAGCCTTGCCCCCATTGCACTTCCGTAGCATCAACCTGGCGCATTTTTTTGCCATTTTCCATTCCACCCTTAACTTTTCCACACCGGGGTGCTCAGCAGTGTTCTACCTATCTCCCAAATCCCTCGTCGCCTATCCCCATCCTCCTGCAACACCCATCCCTCTACCATTCTTCAATGCGAGGGAAGGGCAACGAAACCCCGGAAATTCCCAAATATGTGCCTCCGTACACGAAGGTGTTTCTCCGGGATTCTTGAGAGCGCGTCCCATCCCCGAAATTAATTCCTGGCATCGGCGGCGATGCAACGCTGGTTACGCCCAAGAATCTCGTGAAGGTATATAAGGAGAATATGCAGGAAGGGAAGCCGATTCTCGGAGCTTGCTCTTTTTTTTTCGCTTGTTACCTGTTTATGCGCCACGGCCAGATGCGCAACTTCTTCCCCATTTCAGGGCAAGCCATTCTGGAGCGATGTGGTAACGGCTAGTTGAACTTTCAAGACTGTCCCATGTTTTTTAACAATGCGCTCCTTAAATATTTTCGTCATCAGGATGTCGAAATCACTTTAAACAAAGATGGCCTACTTTTTCCAGCATGGGAAGTGTTTCTCTCTCTTAATACAAGCATTTCAGTATAACATTTCAGTTTCAAACGAATAAAATTGAAATATAACATATAATATAACAATATTTTTAGACTTCTAATTTAAATATAAATCATTCATAATTAATAATAGTTTTAAGCAGTGGAAATTTATTAAATAAGGGAATCTCTCACTACGACAGGAGATTCCTCGTGCCACTTTGTTCTTCACTTGCTCCTTTCTTAATGCCAAGTTTTTAAATTAAAGTAAGATATTTCGGGGAATCATTAATGAGAAAATATTTAACACCCTTCACCTCCATTCTGAAAATTTAATTTTCTCTGTCTCTACGGAAATATATATTATATATATATATATATATATATATATATATATATATATATATATATATATATATATATATATATATATATATAATATATATATAATATATATATAAATAATATATATATAATATATATATATAATATATATATATATATATATATACATATATATAATATATAATTTCTCTATTCTAGGTATGGTAGATGAAAAATTCAAAGGCATAGTTTCAAAATTCAGGTGCTTGCTCATTGAATGTTTTCGGGTGGTTGAATATTTATATAGCATGTAAGTCCCATTTACACTTAATCATTGTTGCTGGTGGTGATGAATCATGGAAGTATGGTGACCTTTTTCCCAGCGAAATTTTAAATTATTTTAATTTCAAAAATATCTCTTTTCCTTCTGGCTAGTAACCCGGATAATTGTACATAGACTACTCTTTTATGAGGAGATTTACGAGACATGGAGACATGGTTTTCGTGACCGTAAATTAATCCAAGGACTGGGTTATCTTAGGAAAAACGAATTAAATTCATGGGCCATGGTTAGCTCGCTCAGACTATTGCCTTCCAGTTGACTCAAAGGTCAACGCAGAGATTCAGTTCCATGTTGGTAATGCTATTGTGATGGCACGAGGCCAATAAATTTTTCCTTGGGTATGACCTCGGCTGTCGTAGCCCCAACCACAAATAGCCCAGTTTGGATACGCAGGGTACGGAGATTCGGTTCCCTGTGGATGCCTGTTGCAAATCCTATCGTTTATGCCCAATGAATTGATTGTTCGGGACGCGGCTGGACCCATGGAATTCTCAGAATCGAGAACGTGGACGTTAGGCCGCATGCCATCATTGCATCATTTCACGGGAAAATAAAAGCATGTTAGAACGGAAGTGTAGTGCTGACATAAATTCTCAAGGAGTGACCAACGAGTGCCATAATTTGTCACCGATTTAATAATAATTTTAAAATTTGCGTAATTTCCCATCTAGATGCTAGCTTTAGTAAATGAGATATCCCATCATAACTTGACTTATTATGCATTTTTCATTTTTTGTTTAATAAACATCAATTATTCACTAGACACAAAAGCATGATTCCGAACTCTAATAAAATACAGCTGCAATCCGTTGAAATATAACGCGATCCTTGAAGTACTTTATTATCATAAGTAAAATTATCATAATTCTAATCCACAATAAAAAGAAATAAACCACATTTTTTTACTATGAACCAAGTTTAGGTATTTGAAGTCAATATTTAAGAATTCCAAAAGCCTTCACAAATATGACCGGACAGGTCATAAGCAAAACTTGTTGAGGTTAACTTGTAAGCCGTGGCTCAGAGTTAGCTCCGAATATCGTATTTTCTTTTCAGAAGAGACCAATGGTGAGTGTAGATGGAGGAAAACTTATGGGTAGCTAAACTTTCCAAGTATATTATATTCAAATGTGTATCAAAAACAATTCCTGCGCAAGTTTATAAGCAATCTACTAGCAAGCAAGTACACGTATATGCTATAGAGATATATTGACATTCTTAGAAAATCCTGCTCAATGAAGATAATCAGGGCCTGTGAATTCAGATGAATGATCTGTGCTTAATAACTCTCAGCACATTAGCCTTTAGAACGGAACTAAGCATAAAAAATGAGGAAATAGATAAAGAATCATTTACTACCACCATTATCAGTGTGGGTACAATTTCCTGGTTCCTTTTTTCCGGATGAATTGTGAACAATCCCATTCTATGGCTCGCTACAAGGGATCTCTTAGCGTCGATTAATAAATTTCGGAGCAGAAAATAGTAAAGGGAAAGATATGCATGCGAATACAAATTGTAAATTAGTCCATGAGCACCAAACCGAAAAATTATCAAGGTAATATAGGGATTACACTCAATTTTTATTCTTATACACTCCATGATAAGAGTACTGGCCAATTTGGCCAATTCTTTTGAACGATAAATATCGAAGGGAGTGCTAAATTTTCCAAGAGTTCTCTGTTTAAATGATAGAGTAGTATGCTACGATTGTTAATGCCTGAAATTGGTTGCTACACATATCTTTGGGCTAATTGCGGATACTATGTACTTTAGTATAAAAACACCACCTTCATCAAGGTGGAAATAGGCTTGATAAATGAAGTTCACCTCGTACTAAGCTCTATTGCGTGTGAAATTCACACACATAGGGGCACTGGGATCTAAATCCCCTCCCTCTCCCGCCTGTGGTAACCCAGAAAGATAAGTTACCCAGCAACTCACGCCACCCAGGTTTAGTTCGGGTTGTTCACAAGGCTAATCCGGATTAAAAATCCAGCTCTCAGGTCAGTAGATATAGATATAAATACGATATGGCTTAATAAAATGCGCATGCCAATCGCAAATGCTATGGCTAAAACTTTGTTAATAATTATGGTGCTACAGGTAGGAAAATGTATATAGAGCCCCAATAATAATACCCACTCGTTGTCGAATAAGCCCCAAAAAGATTGTTCATGTCCTCCTCCTCATGATTGGGGCATGTCATATGTGGATCATCTAATTGCGCGAAATAATAATTGAATTTTTTGTAAGTTTACGCCTAGGTATGTGGAAAACTCATGAATATAATTGATGCAAGTAACAGTTTTTCTGGATGTTCCGTATTAATTTTTATGAATTACAGTTTCATTTATTCCGATCAAGACTTAATTAGTAATCCTGCAAAATTATCAGCAGAAGAGATAAAGTTGAAAATGAATCCAAAGAAATGGTTAAGGATAGTTGCTATTTTGCATTGGGCCTCCTTTCGATTACCCATCGGAAATCTGGGGAAATATGCAGAAGGCCTGAACATTGGAGTAAAAGATGAAAGCTTCCGAATCCGTAAAGATTCAAGGAAAGTGTGCCAAATTATTACTGCATAGACAAGGTTGGAAAGAAATGGAAGCAAGCTGAAATGGAGGGAATAATTATAGCTCCACATTAGAATGGTAGGGCAAACAATAATAGCAAATTAAGGGAAATTGAATCCCTAAGATTTTGATCTTTTGCCTCGCATAGTTCCTGTTCACAACAGTTCAAAATGTTACGTATTTACGACAATGCGAAACTTCTAAATATAAAATTGCAATTCTAATAAACACAATTACTATAAATACTTCTACTAAAGCTAATAAATTGTATTGTCATACTCATTACTATAATCTTGCCAATTACTCCTACTGATACTACTCTACCCCTTTCTAATACCAATAATCACCACATTCTCGTGAACATCAATATTACTTCATATTATTCCTGTTATAACATTACACTGCTTCGATTCATACTAATAATTTACAAATGCACCAACCAATTAATATTACTACAGATACTATTGACATACTTCCCTTACTTGCCAAAGTCTCCCGCTAATCACTATTACTACTCCTACTAATGGTACTCTGACCTACTAATGCTAATAAACACCAATTACCCTAATTACTGGTGACTGTCCCTGCCACACGCCCTCGGGGAGGCTTTCAATGTGAGATGCAGATTAATGAGTTCCTTTTCAAACATTATTTCCTCGGTAGCTCAGTTGCCCTGTTTTCTAGTCAAGTGTATGTTCAGTTCGTGAAGATACTTTCCCGTGTATTAAACCATCATGATTAAAAGTTCGTCTCCCTCTTCCTTTGGCATGCCCGTTTTTCCATTATGTATCAGTAATGTTCTTAATCCTCCAGTCTTTCGTAAGTGCACCCGATTTTCACGGGAACTTTAGAATTTGACAAACAAAATACACTAGCAATGAAATCAGCTGCTCGGAAAAGGTCAAGTACTAATAAATCCTCGGCTGGAATCTTTTTAGGATAATGCACATAGGATTATGCCCGTGCCTTAGAAAACCTAGAACTCATTATGTGGATTGTAGTTAATTTAATGAAAATGAGAGGTTATTTCGACAAGAATTAGAACAGGGTATAGTATTCGGTACGGTTTGAAGGAAGTTGCATTTTGAAATTTAAATGTCAAAGAATTTTTATGTGCGAAAAATTATCAATGGAAGAGAGTTAACTGCGATATAGTTATCGGGAAAGTTGGATGGGACACATTAAGAGAAGAGAACAGAATACGGTTTACTTCTGAACTGAATATTATATTATGATGCATGCATTAAAACCCTACTCTATGTCATCAGATTAGAGCAATGTTAAAAAAAATAGATATCAGCACTGACAGATTTGAAAACTTAAAAGATCTACCCTCCAACAATTCGTGATCAACATACTCTTAACAATACTTATCAAAGAAACAAACTTCGATTGAGAAAGAATTTAATTAACTGAAAATTACCTCGATAAACTTTATGAAAACACTAACTTTCCGATTGGTATCATACCACCACAAATTCACTCCGAAATCCTTCCATTCAACTCTCTCCGTACTTACGGCATAGTTTGGATGCAATTCCTTTACGTGCCATCTCCCTCGGTACGCATTTCTCCCTCGGTCGGGGAAGCATTGCGAGGGTGCCGGGGGGGATGGGTGTGGAAGGGGGGGGGAGCACTGCATCTAGACGAGCCATGTGAAATTTATCACCGTCCCGGACTTTCACCCCACCCCAACTCGCTGGGACAAATGACTTAGTCAGACGACGATCTTGTGCGCAGTGCAGTGGCCCATTCCCACTCTCCATTTGCTCGCCTTTTATGCCCACCGTGACTCCGTCCTTCCTCGACACCACCCCCTTTTACCGTTATCGTCCCCGGCCAGTTTTGACTCGTGCGGTCATTTCCGATTCTCTTTACCTTTCCTCGCACTTTCGATTTCGTTAAAAAATACCCTCGCTTACATGTTATGGAATATTTACTACGAGTTTCGAGAACATTTTTTTTCAATGAGATTCCTTGTACCCTGATTGTGTTTGGGACTAACGAAGTGAGTATATTTTTGTGTATTTAAATTACTATTTACTATTAGTTAGTAAACTCTACGCAGTTGGTGGAATAAGTAATGAGTAAAAAGTGAAGATATTAAAATTTGTTGTCCCAGGCGTAACTTTATGGAATTTGCAAAACATATTGAAATGAAATGAAATAATTTACTTTGTAATTCCACACACTTTATTTAAAAAAAAACACGACCCAGGTTTCGACGTTCGACGTCATCATCAGGTCAGTCAGGTTTCACGGTCGCCTGATGATGACGTTCAACGTCGAAACCTGGGTCGTGTTTTTTTAAATAAAGTGTATGGAATTAAAAAGTAAATTATTTCATTTCGTTTTAATGTGAAGATATTAATTCACAATTAAAATAGTATTTACTGATTTCAAATTATTAGAGAAAAAAGCCAATCAAGCTGCGCAAATAAATCCTGAGAAGAGACCGAAATTTTCAATTATTTGCTTTTCATTTTGTTACTGTTGTTTCATAATATGGAATATCGGATAGTATTATTGTCGTGAAATAAGTTTAATCTTTTCAGGTCTCATGATCACATTTTAAATATTTTCGAATAATGGGTGTCTGTGGGCGTATCAGGTGATCCATGTATCTGCCTGTTTTGGTGACTTTGAGGATACTATAGGCTTCTTATGGGAATGCTAACCAACAAAAAATATGGACTTGAGAAGAATGAATTCAATATTTGACAAATTCCAAGAAACTGCGGGAGATGTCGTGACGGTTTACCCTTTTGACGGAGTCACCCGCGAATTGTGCAAAATCCCGGTCAAGACGAATGGTTTTTACACTCAGAAATTGTTGCTGTAATATTTAACGTTTATATTGAGATAAGATGAAATGATTGGATTTTTTTAAATGTCGACCGACGGAAGGGAAAGCTGAAAAACCTTTTTTTATTAAAACTGATACGATTTACCTTATTGAGAACCATATTGATTTTATAAAATATGAACTAATTGAGGTATTAACGTGGAAATTAAACAATTATCAGGCTATAGAATTGAGTTTAATGACTGGTTTAACTATTACTTATCTTAGAAGGAATGTTGATAAAACTACATTCATGTGCGATTTTTTTATTGATTTATCAGTTGTCTTGAATATGGTTATTGTAGAAAACTTATTAATAGATCCTCATATGCGAATTATTCTCATTGTTAGGAGAAATGCTGAATCCATGCCAGTTCGGAAGAAAGGTGACTTATAAAATACTATCTTTTTTATAATGAACTCTCAGAGATGAAGATTGTGAGGGACTTCCTTTTAAACCGCAAAGGCAAAAATAAAACTTTTAATAGGCTAATGCAATGCAATATGTTTGCGTCAATAATTAAATGCTTGTATTGACCGTACGAAGAAAGTAATTTGCAGATACATTTTTAATGCCTTCGGTTACGTAATTCAAGGTATTCTTATAAATTTCTAGCAACCAAAAGTTCCTAATTACTGAAATTTGAATGGGTAATATATTCTTAACATTGATAGAAAAGTATTTGATATTATGTTAACTGTCCTGAATCGCATTGGAGATGTTCTCTGTCAAGGCCAGAAATCTTAAATCTAGCGCTGTCCTTTCGAGCATTCCCGGCCAAATAATAATCATAGGCAAAAGACTTATTGCTCCAATCCCTCAATTATTTTTCTCCCACAGCTCAGTTGCCAGGTCACTTGCTCCGCTCACGATGAATACCGTTCCCTTTGCCCCTCTCAAACCCGTCTCTCCCCCCTTGTCCTCTTCTCCACCCGCGCTCTCAACAGACGCACCATCCATATCTTTCTTCCCTCACCTCGACACGACACCCCGAACCCCAAAACTCTCCCCCCCTTGTGTCCCCATTTTACCCGTTTAAATTACCGGCTCTTCCGTTAAAATTCCTCCCTCCAAACCTCTAGGGCAGGGGTCCGGAGGGAGAGGGGCAAAGAGGAGACGGATGAGGTATGAGGGGCGGGGCGCTGTGTTGCTCTTTGCAGAGCGTCAAAATCGTATCTTGCTGATGACTTCCGTCACGTGAAGAACCCCAACGACAACCTACCTTCCATTTCCTTCGTGCGGGATATGGGGTTAATGCCTGGAGAGAGGGGGAAGAGGGACGGAAGAAGGAAGAATGGGAGGGAGTTTCTAAGCACCCGCAAGGTAGGGGAGACCTCTCTCGATTGAAACGAACTAAGCCTTTTGTGGAAGCTACCGCAACGCTCGCTGTTCGGAAACGGGTGTTGGAAATAAAGTCGTAATTTTCACTCGAAACTTGACGTATCCTCCTTCACCCTGCTACCCCTGCCCCAATTGTGGACGCAACAGTCCTGGGAATTTTTTGGCACTGGACGGCTTTATTTATTTTTTTTCGGCTTTATACCACCACTGTTAACCCCATTCTTTTGAGTATGGTGCTTTTTCTTTTTCGTACGTCAAGCTCCTCATTGGAATGCTCACCAGGAAGAAAGACCTTGTAAAGAGTGCTGGCGACAGAGTCGTCAATCAACTTGGTCAATGCCCCCTTGCTGTTGGAATTTGAAACCGCGCCTTACTGAATTTTTCATCCTACGCTTGCCTCGTTTTTCGTTTGATCATGGATACGAGCATAGAATAAAGCATTCGTTGAAATTTAACCGTCAACGGCAACTCTTTGAAAACTTGTGGTTCATGATAGTTCGATGTTTTCAGTGCATTATTATGTGATGAAATAGATATTGCGTCAATTACAGAAACTAGTCCTTGTAACGGGGGTTGATTAGTTATGAAAAAGTCTAATCCAACGTAAACAAGGTGAGAGCTTCACGTAATCTTACTTTGACTCCGGGAAACGTCATTCAGGAGGATCTTTGACGTGACGTAAGAAAACTAATATACTCAGTTCAGCATATATTGGGAAATCTCAGCATTCATATTATATTATTCCTTTTGTCATGCAAAAAATCATTGAATTTATGGAAAATATAAAATAACTCCTTGCACAAAGCCACCAGATTGTTTTGAACTTATATTAATCATGGAAACAAATTACATTATCATCGAGATGGAAATCTCAATATTAGTATCTCAATTTCTGACAGAACATATTTCATTACCGAACCACGTTTCTTTCCGGATAATTTTACGCCGTGCTTATCGCCTCAAGATTTTAGGTACAATCATACTGCTTGGCACTAAAAAACGAATCGTAGTTGCTTAACCTTATTTAAGATCATTACATTACGTCTGAGTGACGAAAAGTTAAGCATTGGGTCAACGGGAAATATTATATCATCACGTTTCACCTTCATACTCCTTGGTAAATTTTCATATGAAAATGGATATCCACCACGAAAAAAATCACCTTAAAGTAAATATGACGAATAAAAACCCAGAGAGAATAAGTAAATAGGAGTAGGTAAATCATTGATTTAATATCAGTGAAACGAAACAAGTTTCAATGGTCACTATCTGCAGTTAGATAATAGTAGAAATAACAATAAAAAATATTGGTGAACTTTATTGCTGATTTGAATTGGAGTTCGTTTGTGGTAATCAATAAAAATAACATGGCTTGCCTCTCCCGAACAGAATTAATCCACAGATTAATACCAGACTACTAAAATCGGGAGTGCAACGCCAGATTTTAGTGGTCTCAGGAATATTTTGAAAAAAATTATAAATTGGAGAGCATATTTTTATTGCCCCAATATAAGAACACCTTCGATTAAGTCGAGGAAGGTCGAGTGACGTTTAGCCACTTTTTATTAAAAAATTGCATTTCAAAAGGCATATAAATAAAAAAGATAATCATTATCGGGCAACCTATTTGAAGATTTATCTTGATAGACATGGATTTGGTATTTAAAGTGAAGTGGATTGAGGAAAATCGCGCGTAAAATTTTATCAATTCGTCACTGATCTAAAACAGAGCAATTTTACCTTGCTCCCACTACTACTGTTTTTCATCCAGGTAACTTTGAGTTTGTATTTTATACGTTAGAGCCAATAAGGCGGCCTAATGGAACTAATGAAATCCTGAAATCTCCAATAAAATCCGCCCCGCGGAGTGTGTGGACCTCGACTTTATGCAAACGCTCCATCCCCTTGAAAGCCTGGGTTCCATGGATATATAGGCTCGGCCGTTACTGTTGTAAACAAATCGCTTCCTTCAGGGGAGATGCCCAATCCTCCTCCACAGGCTCTACCCCCATTTGTCCCTCTCCCCCTCGAACCTTCAACATTCATTTCCGAGGGTACGTGCGGCACACGTTGACGAAACAAGTCTAGGTTTTGTGACGGTGGGCAAAAACGTATAAGGCTTCTACTTATCCTCGAAAGCTCAAATGGCCGACGGGAAAATGCTTTCAAGGAGCTCGTCACGGCCATCTCCCTTTTGTTCCATTGTCCTCAACACGAAAGTGCGTGTCCAGTTCACGCCTGAGAATCCTCTCTGAGCTTTATTTCCACCTATTCCTCCGTCACTGAGTCTCCCCGTGCAACGGCCGCGGAAAAGGGAAGGAACGTAGCATGAAGTCAAGCATCCAGCTACACCCTATATCATACGACGCGAAACAATAACTGAAAAAATAGTCAGTGGCGAATTTTCACAGAGTACCAACTGAGAAAGACTCGGCTGTTGTATTTTGCGGAAAACATTGCTGCAGTATCAGACGAAGAGCAGAATCTGAAAACAACCCTCCTTGGATCAATCGGAGGAAAAGCACCTGTAAAATGTTCATTATATATACACATAGAATTTGGATGTCACAATAGAACACAAATAAAATTGAAACACTTAAAAGGACACTCACATTGTAGATTGTTTAAGCTTTCGGCCTTCTCCGAGGCCATCTTCAAGTGAGACCTATATATCTATACCCATATACATGTATATATATATATTTATACATGCATACATATATTTATACATATATACATACACATATATATATATGTATATATATATATGTATATATATATATATATATATATATATATATATATATATATACATTCATTTATAATATTGTCGCTGCAGAAAGAGCTGAGGACAGCCAAAATGGAGGAATAATGCTCTCGAAGAAAAAGGATATTTTATTATTCATGCAGGAATAATACCAGCAGGGGAAAAGGCCTGATGTAAAAACCGAATGGAAAATTGCAATAGGGCTTCCTAAAAAATGAACCATGACTAGTAACAAAAACATGATTCAGTAAGTAATAAAACGCTTGTTCATGTATGAACCGCCACCGTCTGTGCTCCTCGACTCCATAGTCGAGGAGCACAGACGATGGCGGTAGCTGAAAAATGTTTCGATATAAATGGAAATGTAACCAAAAAAATAAAAATTAAATAGACTGATCGAATGATAGACGATGTTTTACCAAGAGATTGGTAGGTCTTCATCTATAGACCAAGAATCATATGAAAAAACACTGAAAAGGCAAAGAGACAACTCATTTGATGAATTTGGGGTCTTTATTATCTCCTGATGACAGATATTGAAGGTATTGGGGAGAGGAAAGTACGAAGACACTTGGCGTCATTCTTAATTGACGAGTAAATATTTTAGATAATGGTTGATACTATTTTTGTCTGCGTAATGAGTAAATTTTTTTCTATGGAAGAGTGGTAAATTTTAGATTTAAAATTTGGTTTTCTTCAATTTGATTTTAGAAGAATAAATGGATGCTCATTTCTTTGAATGCTTAGTGAAATTATTGTTATTTATAATTAACACCCAAGCTGTGTGATTTTTCTGGTACCACATATTCCTGGGAAATCATAACTGGCACAGGGAAAGGAACTGGCCTTTTACCCTGATGTGTGAATTTTAAATGTCATTAGGCTTAGTACTGAGTGAACTCGACAATTAGCTACCAAACCGACCTTCGGGTTGATTACTGTGTTTATGATTTTATATACTCGACAAATGTAGATACCTACTCATATTTTCTTAAACCCTGCTTACTGCGCTAAATGACTGCAACGTGGACATAGTAGAGCGTGATTTAGATAATTCTTTAACTGATCTCAAAATATTAACAGCCAAACTTTGCCTTATGTACCTGCAAACTCATTATCTCAGAAAGATGCATTTAGTCGAGAAAGCTGTTCGAAATAATTTTGATCCAAATAATTCTATACCTCGAATTCAGAATCTTAATTTATTTAAATAGAAAATGCATGAAATTATTTCAGAATTTGTTGATGGCTAACTCTGAAACTCATCACTCTTATTACATATCTTCTGCCGCCGATATATTCGATGATAATTGATTCCCACGCTCGCAATAAAACGTTGTATTTATACACATCGCGGACTTTCGGGATTCCGGTCGCCGCAAAACTTGTGCTTTTTTGGAAAAAAGTATCCCACGGCAGTTTCTCCATTCGAGCGACAAATGGAAATTACTAATGGCGCGAAGAACGTTGAAATTCGTCCCTTGGTCTAATAATCATTGATCTCGATTACGAGGCTGCGCCGTGGAACTCGCCAAAACAAATGAGAAATGGTCCATTAAAACATTATTACTCAACCTCCTTTTGTGAGTAAAATAAAATAATGACGATTTCGGACGGATTAATCTCCCTCGTTCCCTTCCACTTTCCGCACCAAACCTCGTTACGCCGTGCCGCCCAAGGCGAGTCACTGAACCCGGCCATTGCTCATGCGGGTTGGAAGCAGTATCTCAAAGCGCCCTTAAACGGGGGCATCGGCAACGTTCCCGGCACTATTTCCACGATCCCAGACGGAGTCGAGAATTGCGTTTATTTCCGATCAACGTTTGGCGCGTGTACATTTTTCCCCCCTTCTCTTTCTCTCTCTTCTGTTTTCTTTTTTTTTCTCTTTCGAGGGCGCGCAGGTCGTGAAATTTTACTACCCATGGACGGACGGGAAGGGTTATCGGAGCGGTGTTTGGAAGGAGGAGGAGAAGCGACCGACCTTCGCGTTGGAGAATATCCGTTCTCCTCCGACCCCTCTTGTTCCCCACACCCATCCACCCATCGGCGACCACCTCTCCCCCAACATACCCGTTGGGAATGAAGAAAAGGACATACGCGGACGCGATTCTCAACTCCAAGCCACCCCGCTCCCTTTCCGCCGCACCACTCCTCCGTAGAGCCAAAATCTACAATTAAAGAATATACGGACGTGATAAACCTTTTACTGCGCAATTATGGGTCCATCGATTTGTTTGTGTGTCCGCAAGCCGCGCACTAATCTCCTCAACTCCCACCCTTAAGCCGTCCATAAAGCTGTCATCCCCGCCGCAAATTTCCAGTCAAGTGCCCGTCGTCATCGCTGCCCCGGTAGGATCATGAATTACACAAATTTATAAGGGAGCTGGAATGTTAAGAGGGTTTTATTTTTAGCAAATGTAAATGATAAACGCGGCGTTACAATTGGGTACTGCCAAATATAACTCCCAAAACGAACTGAATTCCACGGCGTATACTGAGATACCAATTGGGTAAAAGTTTCGGTGGTAGTTATTTTGGTAAGTTAGGGACTGCTGAAGTTTTCCGTTCCATTTACGATGGGGGAGTGATGATTTTTTGGCAGGACTGCAGAAGAGGGCCCAGCGTTAGCATTAGGTATTCCGTATGCTCCGTAACAAGGATGGGGAGATTCCATTTGAACCAGAGTTAAGCGTCCTACCTGGCGGACGAAAGGGCACGGTGGAAAATTCTCAATCAGAAATTCATTCAAGCGTACAGCATAGGTGAAGGACGGTTTACCAACGTAGGTAGCCAGTGCAATGAATAAGTCCCAGTACGAATACTCAAGTAATCAAATGTATCAAAGAGAAAGGTCACATTTTGCATCTAACGCAATATAACTCCTGCAGTTTTAAGTTAATATTACGAAAATCGACACAGAATGAAAAAATTATGTTTCCCTAAATTTTTATTAGCTATTATTCAAAATTTTCATAAATATTTCATGCATATGTTATTTGTCACCCCCTTCTGTCATTAGGTAATTTAGTTGAAATGGCAGGAAGCGGTTTAATATCGATCTCCTTTCGTTTTGGCGAGAATTGCTAATCACTAATGGAACACTTTTACGTGTTCCATTAATGTAGTAAAAATTACTTGTTCATTTTGCGAGAAAATATCTGAAGTGCCAATAATTTCATTGCAATTAATTCTTGAAAGGGATACCTTTTGATTCCGGATATATTAAATTGCCTTATCCTGGAAATAAATTCTCATTAATTTTAGCTTTCTATGAGATATTTACTCTATTTAATAACGTTTTATGCGTAAATACAGCATTGAAATATGAAAAAAATCAGCAAATCATAAATATGGATGACGAAAATTTAGTGAAAGATGCAAGTTAACGTGTGACTAAATATTATTTCTTGAAATTTGAACTCCGTGCACGTTTTCAAAATTGCCGGAAGCTGTAGGATTTAATTTTGTTTATGCTTCATCCTTGTAAACATCATAGTTCTACATGAGCAAACAACATTAATCTAATGAATCCATACGATAATGAATATCCAATTAAATGTTTTCCCTCGAGGTTTACTGTTCTACTACATGTTTATTATAGCCTTCTTGCCAAAATATCAGAATCATAAATATTTTAACAAATCAATCCATATGAATTGCATTATATGCACCGATTTGAGTAAACATTATTGCATACAATATTCCATGAAAATAACAAAAAGTGCTTTGAAAAGCTTGCAAAACTAATGGAATTTAAATGAAGTTCCCCGAGTGTTTTCATTTCAGTTTTAATATAATCGAAAATGGGCGTAAGATCACTGGGATCTGGATACAAATACCAATTTTACTAGTGACTGAGCTCTGGGCAAAAATACTAATGAAATATCATTTGATGAAAATTCAATAATTTAGCATAACAATAAAGTCACTGATTGCATTAATATTTTTTTAAAACGAAAATCATTCATGTATCCAGGAAACATCTTTTTATTTCTCGCAAAAGAATGTATTATTTACTCACAAAAAAATTATCAAATACTATTTAACTTTTGATTAGCTATAAGAACGAGAGAAGCTATCGGAAGATTGTTCCCTTGCTTAAAGTTGTTTAAATCACAGTATTTTCCCTTGCAAGTGTATGCTTGGAATTCCGTTTGGTCGAGCATTATGGATAAAAATTCTCTTTCAAAATCGTTTTGAATAACGTTTCGCCCAGTGAAGGTGATTTTTAGTTTAACTGTGGCGCCGCAGTCTGTTAGCCAAGGTCATATAACACATCATCCCTCGAACATTCATATTCCGTTTCGCGTGCAAAACCTTAGTTTAGAGCATTTAAGCTATTAAAATTTATTGTATTTGTAATAGTTTCACCTCGGGAAGAGATGAAAACAGCTTGGCAAATTTTGGCAAAATTTCTCTGCAGGTTCGCTTGAAAATAGAATTCATTATCATGCATTTTAGGTGTCTATCAAAGGCCTGAGGCTTAAATAAAAGGTTTATTTTGAGTTAAAGTATTCATAAAACATTTAGGAATGGCAATCGTTGACTAATCTGATGATGAGGCAACAGTAAGTCAAAGGAAAAAATGTTGAGTTTGAATGATTCATAAAAATATTTTAAAATTAATAGTCGCAACATAAAAATTTAAATTAGGAAATTAAAATCCAGTGGCGGCGGGTAACTTCCTCGTCTGCCAACTCAGAGGTCACGGGTTCGATTCTCTCCTGGGTGGTTTTTCCTCCACTTAGGGCTTGGGTGAATGTATATAATAGTCAAAGTCTTATATCAATGTTCAAAGTCCGATGTAATGGTCGAAGTGCTGTTTTCGGGCTAATGCAAAATAAATTAATTAATAAAATATTCTGTTGCCCACGAATACTAAGATAAGGTACATTTTCGTCTACGCTCAAGACATTATAAAGAGGAATTTCTTCGTATTTCGTTCCTTAAATTTTAAATGGATTTTTCTTATCTTGATCGTAATACCCTTAGGTTGACTTTGATCTGTTCAGCTCTAATTGTATAATATTTTCTAAGTATTATGTATTTAAATTTAGAATTAGGCATACATCTTATATTGTGTGCCAGTTGAAGCTTTAATAGAGATCATGGAGCAATAGAGGAACACGGATCATGATTTTCTCTGAACGCGAAATACTGTAATGTGGCAATGCATTGGTCGTTATGGATATGCAAGCGAAGCTAAGTACGTGATTCAGGGTATGTTCATGTAGAAAGATGAGATTAATAATTTCGGAAAGAGATATAGTAGCATTATGCAGATATAATTGTACGTCCAGGGTGTGATGTACGTGATGGTGTGTGGTAGGAATAAGATTACATGATTTATTGTTTAAAAACGGAAATGTCAATTCGCGACGGCCCCTTGCTTAGTGACAATACAGACGTTCGTGGTAATGAAATTAATAAGTGTTGAAAATATTTTTAGTTCACTCGCTGATCAAATCTTCCATTGTCCACGTGGGTATTGTTTGCATTCTCTCCCTTGCCCCGAATCTAAAATAGATTAAACCACCCAACCTTGCATTCCACTTGCCCCCAGCTGTCGCTGAGATCACTTCAAGGACTTTTTCTGGCACACATTTTCCAAGACGATGATGCATTCCTCTTGTCTGTATATCCTCCCTACCCCACCAACAAATTCGCATCTTGTCCCCCGCGAAAACTGTGCCGAACTCGTCGACACATCAAAATTCCCAGACTGCCTCCGAAAATCCACGCACGTGGCGATCTACGGGAACGAAAATGGTAAACAAGGAGTAAATACCGATGAAAAACAAATCGAACCATTAAAATAAAAGGCTAGGGACGATGATAGAAGGTGCTGCGGGGAAGTGTCAGTAAACATTTGCGGGAGCGAAGGATGGCAGGATGGGTGAGCAGAGAAGGGTTGGCGGTGAACGAGAGAGAGAAGAAGGAAAGGGAGATGGGGAGAGAATGAAAGTTGAAGGAATGAGGTGACGGGGGAGTTATGCCTTTCCCACGGAGGATGAGAAAATGGTGGGAGACCACACTCTCTTACCTCCGGGTGAGTAGAACCTCTTCACCCCCTCCAGCTACATCCCATTTTCATGAACGCACAAAAGAACACTGACACGTCACACAAATATGTACAATAGCTGTTTTTCCTCGGATGAAAAATGTCTCTTACTCACTTTCTATTTTTTCAGCCCCTTCTCTCAAGCTAAATTCCTTCTCCTACGGAAACCTCCGCGTGTACACACGCGTTTTTTTTCCACCCCCATCACTCCCTTGACCATTCCCCTCCCTCCATCGCTCTGTCTGCCTTTTACTAGTCCTCTCCGATGGAGAGAGAGAGAGAGATAGATAGATAGAGGGAGAGGGAAAGAAGAGAGGCTGTTTACTAATTCCAATTCTTTGCCGCTGGGGTCCAGGGAGAAAGAATTGCCAGGCAGGGGAGGAGGCGAAGGCTTTGGGAAGTGCGCGTGTCTGTGTTTTTGTGCGAGTGCATGGGATGGGGTCTGGAGACGGAGTGAACGAAGTGGAGGAAAAGAATGACGGAGGACTTTATTTCGGTCGAAATCCGGCCATATGTTCCCGCGGCTGCTTTTAAACCGTCCATTTAATCCAGTGGAGCGGTGCGGAAGGGGGGAGGGAAGAGAGAGGTGGGAGGGAGGGAGGGCACGTGAGGAGAACGTGTGGGCTGTGAAAAGAAAGACGAGGGGGAATTGGGAAGGAACGGCAGGACTGGGGAGGACATATTGACGGTCGTTAGTGTAATAGAGTATTATATAAAATGCCCGCTGCCAAAACGAGCGGTGTGGCAATACTTAACAGGAAAAAGTGGCAAACGAGGGCATTTTTTTTGTGCCTATGACCATTGTGGGGCTCTACCATTCGCCCTCTCTTATGGTTTTAATGGCAGCTTGTCCACTTCGTAATTAAGTGGATGATGTGAGCCGGAAATTATTTTAACAATCCCGTGTCACAATAATGGGCCTTTCTCTTTCTTTCCGTTTTCTCTGCAACAAAAAAGAAGTCATCAATTTTTTTAATCCACTGGTAACCCATAATAGTTCGTAATTATCATCCGCTGAGGAACATAAACTTCGTATATTAAGCTGCTTTTGATGCGTAATATTTGCAGTTTGTGCACTGCTGAGTGATCGGATACACGAGTATGTTTAAGGAAATTACTTCGGAAGTATCGGTCTCATGCGAAGGACTTACCTGAAATCACAGAAAAAATCCTATGTACTGCATACCTGCCTTCATCAATTCATTGCGTGTTAAGAGAGGTAGTAATTTCAAAACAGATGAAATATTGATTTTATATAGATACGAATGCCAAGCTAATATTTCTATAAAACCCTTCATAAATACAAAACCGAACTAATTGAAAAATAAATACTGTTGATTTTGTGTTGATACAAATATAGTGTATTTTACTTAGTACTTTTCGCAAATAGCCAAGTTGCGGCTTTTTACTATCAATTTATACTGAACGGTTTTATATTCATAAAAATTGTTCATAGCAGACTTATATTGAGGGCTATATTAAAATCAAATAATCAGCATTATCAGTGTTTCAATCCAAAGAATGGTTTGCTGCAACCGTCCATTCTTCTCTTATCAGTGTTAATCCCATTCACCCCTTGAAAGCTTTTCGGTTTGATATCCTAAATTTTTTCTTTACACTTGTTCCTTGTTCTTCTTTGCGGGTTCTTCCCTTCACTTTTTCCTTCTACATACTATGTTTCTAACTAATTAATTGCGCCTCAATGTGCATCCAATCCATCAAATTCTTCTTTATCATTGATTACTCTATATGGCCTTTACCTCTTCTGATCTTCTCTATGCTTTCTTGTTCCTTCTTTGGTCAAGCTAAATTAAGAAATCCTTAGAAAAAGTAAATCAAGTAATATGAAAACATTTTATCCGTCTTTGATATCGGCATATCTTCCAATATTCAATAGATGCCTGAAATCCGGATTCGCCATAATTCTTCCACTACTCAAGTTGGAAACATACGAGATGTATCCAAAAAGTATCCGAACGGCGTTTTTTTTCTATTTTTTTATTGTGGGGGCGCAATATGAATTTGCTCCAAGAGGTCAACTGATCAACAAAGAATATCATGCTGAAGCTCCGAAAAGATTACGTAATGCCGTGAGAAGAAAAGATCGTGTCCTGGTCAAGCGGTGACTGGCTTCTTCACCACGATAACACGCTAGCGCATTCATCGAACCTTGCACAGAAATTTTTGGCAAAACACAAGATTGTACAGCTTTGCCATCCTTCGTAGAGTCCCAACATAGCTCCCTGCGACTTGGGGATCTTCCCAAAATTGAAAATGGCGCTCAAAGGAAAGCGGCTCGACGGCATCGAGACAATTCAGAGTATTGCGACGCGCGAGCTGAATGATTTTCAAAATCTGCGTTCGAGGACTGCTTTAAGATGTGTGAGCACCGCTGGGAGCGTGTGCTTTAATCAAATGGGGAGCACTTCGAAGGATGCCATGGCCCGGTTGACGAAGACTAGCACCAATGTGGAGATATGAACACAGGTCGGATCGTTTTCGGATAAGCCTCGTATTTACGGTTTAATACCTATAAAATGGGCTTTCTTTATCGCTGGCACCGTTTCCGTCAGCATCGATCCAATTTTCAAATGAAAGCCGATCTTCGAGTAAAGTACGCATTCACCTTTAGGGTTCAGCCTTAAGGACCACCTTGTTAGGTTAGTGAGGTGGATTGTCTCGAGACTGCACGAACTGTATAGTGAAATAGTGGGTCGAATGTTTCCGCCGTGTAACTTATAGTGGAGTCAATTTTGAGAATATTCCACTCAAGCCATTTTTCCAGTGGCGTCTATTTCCCTGGGACTCTTTTATTCTTTCCTAATACGCGCCCTCGAGACGTTCGAAATCCTAGGGGAGTTTGACATCGATCTCCATCACGGGCACTCCCCAATTCTGGCAAAAACTCAATTCCTTCATAAAAATTAATGAAGCCGTCCTAAACAAAGCGCGCACATCTGAGCGCACAGAGTACTTATAGGCATATTCGACCTCCCAAAAACTTCTTGGTTGAATCACAGCTACGTAAACCCTTCAAACCACCGCTAGGGTATGTTGCATGCATTGATTCCACATCATGCATGTACCATTTCAATTGTATAACTAAAATCCTCTGGCTAATCGATTAGTTAAATATGTCTATTATTTAGAGGATGTAAATAATGACTGCTAGCATATTCATATAATCTGGTATGTCAAAGTTTTCATTATTACTTATGCGAGAAAATCTACTAGTAGAAGTTACAATTTAATAAGATTTGGGTAGAATTATGGCTACAAACTAAACTATTTAGCTTAAAGCAAATTTTCCTGATCACCTTTGACGGCAGTAATTCTGATCACATAACTTTTGTTTGAAGAAATAACATTTTAAACCTGTCGGTTGAAAACCTCATCTCTCCAATCTTATTTTCATAACCTCTCCTTTTGTTTATTCAGACTGGATTAGTAAAAAATTTCATAGCATCATAAAACAGCTTTTCGTCCAATTTATGAAAGAAATTAAATCTATGATGCCCTAGCCCTTCTAATAATCCAGTTATGCTACTAATTGTAGGCATATTAGAACATCGTTTTATCAATCCAGCCTCTGTTAGTATGAATCGGTGTGAATGCAGTATGGTAGGAATTCTGGTGCCCTCCCGTAGCGAATCTCCATAACGAGGAGGTGATTCACTGGCGAGGGCGGAGGCGGGGGATCACATGGGAGGGCGTAGGGGGTAGAGGACGCTGGAGCGGGGAGTTTTCTGGAGGGAAGCAAATGGCTATGCAGCCAAAGGTGGTTAGGGATCCTCCGTTGCGACATATCTCCTCATTGTTGCGCTGTCTGCCTACGGGCGGCTGCTCCCTTCATGCGATTGCTCGGCCATAAATACTGGTTGGCAAGTGGGCCTGCTCTAGACTCAACAGGAATGCTCCCAGACCCATTCCGCCCCCTCCCCTCTATGTCTTTCTCTCTCTTTTTCCAGCATTCATTCTTTCCTTGTTTTTCTTCAAGGAGTCAGTCTCTTGATCTGCCTTCGTGCCGGTCGACGAACCCTCATAGGCGTCGTTCGTGAGCCCTACCGCCGCAAATTCTTAGTCTTGGACTCGGCGGTGCACATGATAAGCTTCTTTTTGATGTTTTCCAACCTAGTCTCAGTAAGTGAAGACTTTCGTTTACTATAAAGACTCTTTTGATTGACCATTATAGATAACAATGGATTAAACATTCTCGAACGCAATTTAATTCATTCAAGTTGTAAACTTACCTACAAGATTTTCAGTTTTAATTTACACAACTATTGTGACTGAGTCAGTTGCACATTTAAGTTAAGTAAGAGCATACGTTAGAGTAGGTAGTGCCCTTCGATCATTTAAAAAGAATTCACGTTCGCGAGGGTAAATATTTAGGGGCTGTGAGAGAAGGATTGCGATTTTTAGGAAGCATTAACTAGGCAAGGTTGACTAGAACTTAAGTGAAGCTATAAAAAATATATCAGTAAAAGTTTTAAATCGCAGCGTTGGTCTCTATGACTTCTAAACAGGAAGAGAGAAAATGAAGAATTTCTCGGCATTTTGGGGTGAGAGAAAATGCTGTAAAGAATAATTCAAAGAAGGTAAGGGAAGCGAATGCCGGAAATATTTAGAGGCATTTAAATTTTGAATACAGAGAGTGGTAGTGGAATTGGTCTGATGAACTTGAATAGACGGAAAGTAAATGCCCATCCAATTATACACTGTTTGCAGTATTTCCGATGATATTGCTCAACTCAGTCAGGTACCTTTCATACAAAGATACGAATTATCTCACGGTCACTGAATGGCGATTAATGACAGGTTAGTCTATATAAAATGACTTACGAAGGATATGATATATGGAAATATTCCAGTTACGGTGATGGATACATCCATTCTCAATATTTTGGGATTAACAATTTTAAATAATCGAGAGCAAAATTATTAGTTTTTATGAGACAGTGATAAAATGCAATTAAATCGTGAATGACTCATAATATTTTTTGCACAAATTCACGTCGATTATGCAGGATATATACGGTACATCCTAAGGCCACAACCAGCTATACGAGTTGAGATTACTCGTACTTGACTTTCGAGGTGACTCATTGAATAGTAGCTGAATTATCTATGCATCCTTATCACGGAGAGGCCATCGTATTCACTTTTAACTTATTTTGATATCTGAATGATGGCTTAGTCAAGCTGTGCCATGCAATTTGACTAAATCACGAAGAACAGATTTCTTAAATTGGCGAAGCCAATAAATGGGAACAAATTGTCATTGACACGTCACATCATTGAAAGCCGTGCGACTCTACTCTTTTACGGTATGGTAATTTACTCAGAAATTGTAATATTCATTTTAAAGCTATCTATTAATCGATATGGCGTAGCATTTATCCTTTTTCACGATGTGGGCCTTAATGCAATTGATAGACTCGACACACTTTTACTTTAAATAGAGTTTTCTGATATAAGGTTGTCTTCTTAAAAATTGAAAGCACTGCTTAAATTTGCATCAAAATAGTTAAGCGATTGAACATCATCGTTGGAAGGTAATTAACACGAATATCATAACTAGCAGTTGTTTTAACGCAACTGCAATATCTCCACATTAAAATTTGAACGTGAAAATAAATATAAAAATGTTATTCTAATTATTTTACTGATGAATGAAAGATATTTTCCAATATAGTAATTTTTAGTAGTAATGCGATAACGGACATAAATGACCAACAGCAAGAACTACAGTTTGTTGGAGAGATATTAAGAAGTTATTTATTTTCCCAACTTAATTGGGGTGACATTGAAACTTTATAGTACCTTTCTACCCCTACCCCTATACATTCATCATTGAAAGACAATTACAAATACCCAAGCCCTATTTGGAGTAAAACCTACCTAGGCCGGCGAAGTTATATTAGATACGATCGTGTATGCTATATGAGAATCTTGGATTTGTTATAGGCATCATTAGCCTTTACCATACCATAATCATATTTAATATGAATAAAATATTTTTTCACTGTACCTTTTTCTCAGGCTTAACTAATACATAGTAATGAAGAATAAAAGTATTGGAGGTCGTTAGAATTCGATTCCATTGCTATATTTTATTTATCAACGTATCATTCCGTTCTTCATTGTAATACAACTGCGCAAGCTTTGTAACTTCATTCAATAGCCGCGCCTTTACACACACGTTCCTCATATACTCGTATCTGCACTGCGTTCATAATGTTACTCAGATAGGATGTTGCCGATGCCGTAGGTGAAGTTACTACATAAAGAACGCTAGTGAATTTGAGTAAAACAGTAGCGGAGGAAGTCAGAGCCAGAAATTAAGGTTATATAAAATCATAGATGGCGTTTAAAAAAATGGATCATTTTCTAAATAGTTTTTCATGCTTCAATAATTTGAAATTTAAAATATGTTTTTATAGAAGTGGGTATTTTTTAAGTGAAAGTTTTTACGCATATTTTATTAAAAATCAATTGAGCGTAATTGCAAGGTGATTAAATGTGTACAAAAATTACCCGTATTCCATCCTAATGCGTACGAAATGGATTGCACCCATCCGGAATATGCGTACATTTTCTTTTCTGCTTGGTGAGTGAAATCTCAGAGCATTAATACAGGATTTGGACACCACGCCTGGCGGGGGATTTAACAGTGATTCATATTGGAAACTGAGGTGTAATCACGGCGCGAAATCATCGCATAACTCACGTTTCCAAGGATCACCCAATTATTAACGTACACAAGGACCCCTTTGTACACAATCACAGCTTCGTCAATTTATGTTTATTTCCATCTAGGCCGAACTGAGGGGAAATTAATCTCAGATCTTTAACCAGGTAGGTGGTTAACTGAAGCCTTGGGTAATATTGATCATCTGAGATTCAATAACTTACACTTAACAATTGTTTATCGCTTATGACTTCAAAGTACTAAGGATTCTATCATAGTTTGCAATTCTAAAAACTCAAACCGCTTCAGAAACTCAATATGGCAGGTATAAAGAGAGAATTTTCATTTGGAATTTTGCAGTAATTCGTGCCCAAAGGATGCAAAGGGATTAATTGCTTAGCTAAAAACAAAATGTTTAGTTTTACGTTGCATTAACTACGTTTTATACCGTATAAGAGGTTTTATCATTTTTTATTTTAGCATGTGTATATTTATATTATTGCTAGATAATTTTTGCAAAGGAAAAGTTGGTACTAAATTAAAGTTTACCGCTCTACTTATTCGTAAATTTAATTTGTAATACTTACTAGAGCATTTGATATTTGATGAAACTTTAAAATTTGCAAAGTTGATAAATAATTAAATATCTTTAACATGCAGTCTTTAATTCGCTAAACCATCTCATATTTATTGCTTTCCGCCCTGACATTAATCACCAGCACTAGCAGATATATAGGACCTTATTTTGTATAAATCTGAAAAAACATGATTTAAATTGGAGTTGATTGTCAGCTAACAATATTTGGCAAAGGACGTTTCATATTTCGTTCATTAACCAGCGTTTGGAGGATTCAGTTTCTGTCGGCATACTAATTAATTTTAATTAGCTCAATGTTCATATTACCGTACCAGCGTTAAAACCGAGTGATGCGGATTCATATCACATTTTTAGCATTGCTGATTGGTTTCGAAGTCGAACAAGGATAATGACTACAGGCAGTGTATTATCTCTGCAGAAAAATATTGTGAAGATGAAAGCACATTTCCGAAAATTTAAAAATGAGACACTGCAACTATGAGTAGCAGTTATTAGAGGAGACGAACGACAGCCATAGTCATCCTGCAAATACAAGGATTGATTTTTTGTTAGTCAACGCATTCATCTTCTCTGTCAGCGCAGTCAATAAATGGCAACATCATTGCATCTTGGATTCAGTAGGATAGCTATGACTGCAAGTAATGATCAATCGAATTGTTATTTTACGAAAATTAATATACTATGAATATCATTACTTATAAGCAGGCATGAACGCATATTTTAACTCCATTAAAGGGCGCGTATACTTAATATGCCTAAATTTCAACAATGATTGTGATATCATTGAGAGAGAAGAGGTATCATTACTTATATATTTTATTTTCAATCACCGTGAACCGTAAATATAAATGTGGAAGGTAAAGATTTTGCGAGTTAGTCAACTATGGAATGAAAATTATTACGTTTTTCCAGTTGACATTAATTTATGAAAATAAGTTTCAACATTTTTTAAAGAAAGAAATATAAAAACATTTTAACTTGGAAAAAGTAAATTGCTCTTTCACCCATAGTTTGCGGTCATAGTCGTATTTATTTCTATCTTAATAATAAGCATGACGCTAATATGTTTTTAATATCCAATGATTCTCTTCGTATGCTTCAGAAACCGATGTCTCAACACACTCTTTCACATACCTACCTCGACGTAGAAGGGCATGATGTTATGCAATTATAGATGCAGGCGGTACTGCCTACAGTTTTCTAAATTACATTTACCACCTGCTAGAATGGATTCTGGAAATAATTCTGAACCAGAGGGGAGAAAATTACCCATTTATCCAATTAAATTCCTGTATCCCTCACTTGAGTTTATGCTCTTATGCCCCCCGTTCGGTTGCTCATTCATCAGTGGGCTAATTTCGTGTCACGACCGTAAATCAAGAAAGTCACTGAGGCTGGACGGCATGGAGAAAATTCGTTCCATCGAAATTAATCTGAGAGATCATGAATATGAATCACTTTTGTCCCGCAGTCACTTCTGAGAGGCACTCTCCAACCGATATTACCGCGGGCGTCACCATGGAAGAACTGGCAAGGATGAATGAAACTGAAACGGAGGGGCAAAATGGAAAGGCGGAAAAAAAAGTCGAGGGGAACTGTTCCGAAAGCTGCCGGCGATTGAGGGAGTTGTCACCGCTGACAAGGGTGCGGGAAGTTGTACCTCTCTCTCCTTCCTTCTCTGTGTCCCGCCGAGTGTGGGTTAACTAGGGAGGAGAGAAATAGGCGAGCTACTTGGACCTGATTTCGATCGGACGGTGCCGGCCACCTTCCCGAATGGAGCCGTGCCGATCAAACCGACCCAATTCCAAGGGCGAGTCGATTGATTTCCCCCTCCTTCCCTTCGCAATTTTTGTTTCAATTAGATTCAGCCGGTGAGTGTCGAGGGAGAGAGAAGAGGAAAGAGTATCAGTAAACAGGTCCATGCTTGGTGAAACGGGGGCGGGGGAATGGATTCACGTGGAGAGAAGAGCGCAGGGTAAACACCGTAGGTTGTCTCCCGCGGGAAGGGGAAGAGGACGGGTCAGAGGAAAAGGAGAGAATTTACATAAACATTGTGCCCTACAAGGGACGGACTGCGTAGGGGTTGGGTTAAGATTCGACACCGATCCTGTATGCGGACGGTGATGGGGAGATGGTGGAAAACCAAGTGACACGAAAGCAAGGGAATTGTCTCCAGAAGACTGGACGCATGCCTCTGGCCATCGAAACGTGTTCTAAACTAAAAAATAAACTCCTAAGCATCCTTTTGCTTTTGCTGTGCAACCAAATCACCTGCATTTCAAATGGACGTACGGTGCCATTTGATGCTAATAGACGAAATTAAACAAAGAAGTTCTTTTCAGACAGACGAGTATTTCCGTGTATTTTAGTTTGTCACGTTGGTGTGTGGCAATTTCCCAGTGAAACATTCTGTTGACTAAATACTCGCTGATATGTTAATATGTAGAGGTTCCAATCGTGCAGCATCGTAATATCTTTCCTATTTTAGGTCGTATTATGTTGCATTTTGCAAAATTCCACTACATTCGGTCGTGACTTTTGCCAATAAATCCTTTCTTTATAAATCCATTATTAAGTACATAGGTAAGTATTAAGAACATTATTGTCATATATTGATATTTGTTTAGCGAAACTTAGTAGCTAAGGGATAAAGAAAATTTTTGTAAGAGGAAAACAATTTTGATTTTATGGACGATATCGTAAACTTGGTACGCTGGGACTAATGACATAATGTTAACAAAATGATTGTCAATTATAACATGATATTATGAATGTGACGGATAATCTCTATTCGCCTTGGAGCTCTTTTTAAGGTTTTTCACCGTAATTATGAGTACAATGCTGTGGTTGCAAATGCTTTACAAGACGCATTTGTCCATGGAATCTCATTAAGATTATATCACATGTCAGAAAAACCTTGAATTTAATTTGTTTGGACTTAAATATTTATTGTTGGAGCTATGAAAGAAAAAATAACGATCATTGAAATATAATTACTTGGTTTAGTCACTTTACTACCTTCTAATATAATCAGCTGTGTATTTCTATCAAATGAATCGTATCTTCAAAAAGACGTTAACAGCACTCAACTGTCGGTACGGCGAACCCGAACGCAAGGACGTTCTTCCTCAAGAGGATGTCTTTAACTCTGCCTTCTCTAGCGGAAAAACGGTTAAGGAGGAAGAAATCCTCCAACCATTCAACTTCCCTCTCTCTCCGTCTGCCCCCTCTCCCGATGGGTTCAATCTCAGACTCCTCCCCCCCCCCCCATTACCACCCTCTGACTCCACTCCAAGAACACAATCTTTCACTTCATGAAATTCATATTAACCATGCCCCGCCCTCCTTCTTCCCACTTCATCTCTTGCACGATTTCAGCAAATATTTTCAGCTCAGTGGCAAAACCTTTCGCGACGCCCATTAGCTCTGCCTCGTATCTCATATGATACGTTACCTCTTTAAAAATCAAAGTAAATTAGGAGGGGGCCGGATAAGGTGAGCGTGGTCGTAGAAAAAAAACAGAGCCGTTGTCGTTGGCGTTTACTGGTGGGGAGGGGAGTAGCCTGTTTGTGACACGAGACGGCTTTCAAAGTCTTTCCGTTCCTTTCTGTCACCGAAAATCAGGAGAACTCGAGAGATGGAGAGAAAGCCAGGCTCTTACGCTTTTAAATAGTGATTTTTAAAAAAATTGGCACAATATTCAATTTAAAATAATGCATTGCGGAACTTAGGAAATTTACGTTTCTCTATTATAAACCTAATTGAGCGTGTAATTATATTCAAGGTGTATAGGTATGTGATAAAATTTACGATAATTCTATTGTTTTCACATCAGGTTTCTGGAAATCACCTAGTTGGGATGAATTTAATTTTATATGAAATTTAATAACAATTAAATTCTTCTGAAAGGCATAAAAACCATTTACGAAGCCAATTATAAGGTTGGAATATCGATGATTTAAGCTATCGAAAGGCATTTACACCAATAGAATAGGAAATTTGACCTATTTTAAAAGAATTTACACACTCCACGACCATTAAATTCTTGAATATTACGCCAATTATCTTATATTTCATATTCTTCTTCGTTCACAACTACTAAGTTCTATTCATGGGCAGGGTTCTCATTGGTAGACGGTTAGTTTCATTACTCACTCTAAACTGTGCTAATGAGATTCTCACTGCGATATTACCGTTCATGCTTGCATGTTATTTTGGCGATAAATATCCTTAATTCTTACTTGTTTTCACCTTGAAAAAGTCATATAAACAGCTGATTTTGAAGTGTTTCAGAGTTACTTTTTACTCGAATATTATATTATACTGTAATTTTTTCCACAGTATAAAATAAATGTTTTTGACCTATGCTAGTATTACACATTATTGTTTTATATTTCCGGTAATCGATAAAAAAACTTGGTCCAGTTATAATTAAGTTGTTTAATATTAAATTGCTAAAACTTTGACAGAAAACATCATTTTGACTAAGAGCATCACTTAAACCTACTTTTTCTTTTCTCCATTTTGTTAACCGAAATCTGTCATAGTCAGCTTTTGTCTATTCCATATTAGAAGGAGTCACCCTTAGGTTTTCTTTGCAAACAGTGCTTTGGTAATATTATAATCTAATGGTCTTTTGTTCGTTTCCGCAATACATGTGCTTTCATTGTCACAATCTTCAAGGAGTGACAAAGGACACTGATTGAATCCCTTAAGGATTCATCATTATCAGGCAATCTACCAATCAAATATACGTTTTTAGGCGCCCACAAATATATTTATGCACTACATATCACGAATAATCTACGTTATTTCCTTATTTGATTCCCCCATACCCACTAGCTACTGCCGTCCAAACGGTAAGTTTTCATTCCTCTTCCCCGGTTACCTAACTTTCTCTATTCTGCCTCTATATCTCCGGTCCGGAAATTCCAAAACTTTCACGCAGCAACCTACTCTCATCTCTCAATAAATTTAAAACGTCGCCATCACAATTTCCCAGTTGTGGTACATTTTTTTATTTTTAGAGTCATAAGAATTCCTTTTTAATGCCAATATTACAAAGGTCCAATAAGTGAAGGCCATTTCTGATCAATTTAACTGTAGAGTTGGTTGGTTAGATCATCGTTATCGAAACCCAGGTTACCCTATCTGCTCAGGGAATTCTGAATAAACAGCTACTTATCTTAATGTGGGGCGTCAATTTCACTATCGATTCATCGTGACTACTCAAGCGTATGCATATATGAAAATCTTTGAAATAGGTATCTGTGGCAGATTTTTCCCTAGTTTCAAAAGGGTGATATGCATGCATTTATGTACGTCTTACATGTAGAAATAAACACCTGTGGTAGGCACATAAATATGGTATGACATAAGTCGTACCACCTGCAACCTCCAAGGACTTACCGTTACGTTGAAATAGTTAAAAAATAACGCATTGATACGGGGTGTACCCATTGTTTGCGTAACCCGAGTAATTGGATCAATACGAGGAACTGAGCGATTTACTCTTCTGTCGGATTCACAGATCTGCCGGAAGGTCTTTCGGGTAGGTATAAAAGAAAAAGTCAGATGATTTATTCCTTCTTTTTAGGAGGATGGTTTTTTTCTGTGTCTAGCTCCGCAGAGAAGATTTTCCTATTCAGAGTTCCTGATCCATAGCAGAGGAAGGAAATCTTCAGACCGGAAATATTATACGTTTCATGGAGAACCCCCATAACTATTAAAGCCCTGGAGGGCTGTATCTTTTTCTATACCTTCTATTGTAACGCACTACGGAGCGTCTTTGATGTTGGCCCTGGCCGGAAATATGTTAGCAAGTTCCCTAAATTGGAAATACGATCCCATTCCGCCTCACAGCTTTGGAGTTATGTAATTACTTTCGGCAATGCTCTTCTGGTTATCGAGGTTATTGAGAGCGGGAATCAGCGAACAAAATATTAAGGGAATCCTATGTTAATTTTCATAAATATGGCATGCGATATATTTCCCCTGGATGAATTATTTTTGCATCCTGGCATATTGTTATTGATTTTCCTTTTAAATAGTTGTGCATCACGAATGTTGTTCTTCGAAACTTAAATTTTTTATCTACTCTTGATACATATTAATTTGGGCTCGTGGCGTCATTTTGAAGTATCATTCTAGCCAGTTTACTTAGTAATGATGATAAGATGCTATTGAGTAGACGAAGTAACATATTCTTTCTGCAAAAATAAAACTTACAAAATTTCTCAGTGTCTTTTTTATTTTCTTGTATCATAATGCTATAATATGCAGGTACTTTCAGACGTTTTACATTTAGTTTTTGATCAGTTAACTAAAATTCACGAATGAATATTTACTAACCATCCTATGTGCATGAGAAAAAATGAAAGCCAAAATAATTACATTGGATATCTATTGCGATGTATACACCTTTAGAATGGAACAATTCTTGATATATCGGTGAAGTAACGGCCTCAATTGACTAATATCTCTTATTCTTTCCTTCCGCCTTCGCAATTCCTTCGGCTGCGTTATTTCTCACTTCCCATTTCAGGTTCCCCTAGGTCATTCGTTCTCCGCCCAACCCTCCCACCCTCTCTTCCGCGTCCATGGCAGCGGCGAAGAAAATGGAAAGGCAAAGAGATTTATAGATCCCATTTTGTTTCCTTCGAGGAAGACGTAGGTTTCTTTGCCACACGTAAGACGGAGCAGGCTTCGGGTAGGATTCCGCCCACGATACTTGTGGCCCTCCCCTTCATTTTTTGCTCATGGCCATCCCGAAGAACAGCGAAAGATCATCAGAGAGAACTCGGGGGATCGGCGCATACACCTCGGCCATCGCCGGAGCAGTAAACGACAGGAAATCGAACACTGCGCGAAGTAAAGGAGATTTGTCGGCCGCTTGGGAAAGAAAGACAGAGGTCGTCCTATTGATTTGCTGAATTCCTTTTATCATTTTTCAGTGGAAGCCATTTCTAGAGATACGAACCGTGAGACATTTAATTTCAAAGGATCCCAGCTGGAATATGTTTTGTATGGAACTGCATCGTTTCTCACTCTCACCTGAAATTGTAGAAGGTGGTGGTCATTCCGAGTACATCTAATACCAGTGAGAAGTGTGGTTTGTTCATGAACCAAATTATCGCCTAATGAAAAGTTCCGCCCATCATATAGTATGCCTCGAACGCTTTGCTGATATGGATGTGATCACTTCAGATTCAACAATATTGAGTGCCGGGTAATTACGATGACGTTTCCCGCCATTTCCAAATAAACACCTTAATTGACCGCATCAATTGCAAATCACCACCTGTCCGAAGGCGAGTGGGCGTTGTCGGTCCTTGTGCGTGTCAAGTATGGAAACCTATTGCGAATGACATTTGGTAATGGTGATTGATTTTACGGTTCATCGTAATGGAGAAAGGTATTAATGAGTGATGCATCACTGCGGCGTGGTCGACAACCCCCGCATATGCACATTTTCCGGCACTCTTGACTTCTATCGAAGTGTTACAGCCTTATGAAATGTTGTGGAACTTTTAGTGGAGCTTACCATTTTACCAGATTTTCTCTTCAAAAGTGAAAAATTTACATAATTGTATGAGCTTCTTGCTCTAGTTTAAGAGCAGTTAGACCTGTATACGTACCTGTTTCAACAGTAATTGGGCATAGTGCGGGGCATAATTGTTGAAAGAATAAATATTTACAAGACGAAGATAATTGTTGACAATAAAACTGAGTTAAGATGTGAAGAGAAGATTAGTAAATATTTTAATATGGAATGTAGTGCTTTATATATCTGAAATCTATCATTTGAGGCAAAAGAAGAAACGTACTTGGGGGACTTTTGAGATGTGGGTGTGGCAAAGAATGGAAAAAATTAGTTCAACAGAGAGGAGTGCACGGAAGAATAAAAAAATAAAAAAAATAAAAAAGGAAGAAGTCCTGGTGATATGTAGGGGTAATATTGGTAAGGGATCGTCCAAAATCTACGCTAAACATGTAAAATACTTTAAATAAAAAGGAGGTTCTTTTAAGCTTCGGCTGATGAATTTAGCACTCATTTATACGTAGTAATAGGACCTTCTGAGTGTTGGGGAGAGGAGTAGAGATTGACTCGAGAAGGCTCTAAAATAAGAGACGGAAATGGGCGTGGGTTGGATTGTGGGAGAGGGTCCGACAGCGAGTCACGGGGGCAGAAGGAATTTATTACGCTTACTTGCGAGCGTACGTTCTCTCAGTTGGACCATATCCTACCCCCCTAACGCTCACACACATTCAACACCCACGATATTCACATCCTCAGTCGTATTTCATGCGTGGACTTTCCGTGCGAGCGGACAGATGATCATTTGGCTTCAATATACTCTCCATTTCACCATGAATATAATCACTTTAATGTCTAATAAACAATTATTGTTTAAGCCTGCCAATTGGCGATGAAGCACTTTGATTTCGCTGATTTCTGACTATGCAGAGTCATCAATTGTTGGAGCTGACGAGTGAATTTTACGATTACCAGTTCAACTTCCTGCGTGTGATCACGCATAGCTTGGTCAAAATGCATACTTTTACCCTAATGTAGTACCGTTCCTTCAAACGCTGTCCGTGACAGTGGCAGTCTCGCTGTGTCGGAGTGAGGACGATCTGTTCAAGCAGGACCCCGCACCCCAATCCCCAAACCCCCATATCGACCCCTAAATCATTCCTCACTTGGAAATTAAATGATGTTCGATGTTAGCAGGAGAGACGGGAAAAGGAGGGTGTGGCGAGAGGAGTGTGAGATGCGTAGAGGACACCAGTTGAACGACTTCAGGATTGCTTCAGTGAAGGGAGAGAGAGCGGAAGATTACTCCGCCACCTGCGCGAAATTTCGGTAATCTTCCGATTCACGGACTCCTTGTGGTCCCGTAGAAGCGGCACATAATTCAACGCTTGTGGAATTGGCTGCGCGTTTTTCATTTTGAGGATAAAAATCGACATAAATGCCTATTGCTGCTTGATTTAGTTGCCGTTGAGCACTGAACGCCAAATCAGAGCGAATTTTGGAAATTATATTGAAATATTAGAAAAAATCATTGTAAAACAGATGAAGATGGATACAAACATTATGTTCTTTTGACAAATCTTGGATTAAAAATTCAACGTCCTATTTAAAATTCAAGCCGTTTGAACGATATTGATAGGAGATTTTAAATAGACTATCCTGACGTTTTAAGCAAAGTTGGCACCAAAAACACAGTGTTAAGGTTTTATTAAAATGCGATAATTTGTATCACTAAAAATAATTATGTTTGAACTACTTCTACTTCAAATTCATCTGTAAGAAGTGAAAAATAGTTCAAATTTTAGTTCCGGATATCTGGTTCTTTATATCGACGAGGTAGAAGCAATCACGAGAGATTTATGAGACTTGGACGGCACAAACGAACACAATAACTATATGTTGTGTTCTTTTAAGCCATTTAATTGTTGCATAAAAACAGAAAAACGACATATTTCTTTGCATCTACTAGCAAAGCAGTCTGATAACCAGCCATGCACTAAAACCTTCAACAATTCCACATACTTCTTTTCTCGCTTCGTTCCGTCCACCATCCCTATCCTATTCCCACACATTACTCCTCTGCTTAACTTCCTCCCCTCTATCACAGTCTTCAAAAAGCCTTCGCCAATGTAAACAATTCATCTATCTTTCCTGCCTCCTTTAGATTTCTCCCAAAAAAAAACTTTTCCTCCACTGTCATTCCTAGTACTTCCTCATTTGTTTTTCTTCCTCACCAGTTCACCTTTCTCATCCTTATCCGGAATCATATTTCAAGAGTCCCCATGTGAAAATTTCTTGGCCAAACGCAACTCTTATTCTAATGCTCTTAATTCTCTGATCAGTTTGATCCGAAATACTTTCGAGATGGTTAAACGGTTCCACCTGCTCTGATTTATGACATCGTATCTTAATATTTGATTTAGCAAAACGTTTTTTATTTACATAAATTCTATTCATATTTCTATCAAACTAACTTTCCCATTAGCTCAATCATGCCTGAAACCCTTAGACTGACTGGAAAACTGAAGATTAATTATTTGTAAAATAACTAATTTTACTAATTCTCCTTCAATTTTCATTCCTATCTACACATCTTCCTAAGTCTTTGTGACAGTTTGTGCAGCATATATGATGAAAAGTATAGGTATCAATGAACATCCATGTCCGATCCCGTCTATCCATCCGCCACTCGGACTAGTTTAAAACACGTCCTAGCAGTTGGTAAGTCGACCATCTCTCTAATAAGAGTATTCCTCCAATACAAATAATCCATCGTATACCCTTATTATCTGCAAAACCTTTAATACTACCCAATTCACTCCTATAAACGCCTTCTCAAAATCTACAAAACAAGCACATACATTCTGATTGTATTTTAGATTCCTCTTTATTAGTGAACTCAAAACTGTTATGACATAACGCGTACCTCTCCCCTTCCGGAACTAATTTTGACCCTATTATAAGTAATATTTTACCTTCCTCTTCATCCTTTTGGTAATTGTTCTAAGACCCCATTTCAGCAGCATACTAATATAAGTTCATAGTTCTATAGTCATTTATCTTTTGGGATATGAACTAACAATGATATGAAGGAATCTTTAGATCAAATTCTTCTCTTATAAAAGCCACAAATTAGCCCATTAAAACTCCTCCTTCCACAATTACCTTAACTTTTAAGTAGTTCCACCTAAATTTTATCAACTCCCACTTCCTTATTTGATTTCAGCTCCCTTAATTCCCTACCCGTCTCGCCATCAAATATGCCTGAACCTACACTATCCTCATTTATGTCTCTTTCTCTTCCTATATCTTAGCTTCCTGGCCTAATTTATGTGCCATATATTTAATCTCCATATTCTTTCAAACTCTCATGAATCTTTCCTGGTGAAAACAATAATTTTCCCAATTATTTTTGATTGTTTGCACGGATTTTGCCATATTATTTCCAGTCAGCCATTTCAGCTGCCTCTACAGCCCACTCATTTCACCCCTCATTTGTAAATCTGTTGATCTTTTAAATTATTCAAAGACATAAGGGTATTAACTGAATTACAACAACAGACGGTATGGATTACAAAAGCTATACCAATTCAATTGGAAAAGAGCGAGTTTAAATTTTAGAACTTCCGCCGTTGTAGATCGTTATTTGGTCTACTGTGGAGCAGATGGCTGCAAAATGCAATGGGAAAAACACTTACGTACCGAGTTTGGAGTTGATAGGACTTCTGAAATTTGTAACTGCAAGGACTTGAAATCATAATTCTAAGTGATTTTAACCGTATTGTTACGATTAAGCATGTTTCCACTAATATCACGAGTAATTATGTATCGGTAAAATGTTGAAACACACCTTAAAAAAAATATTTTATCTTACTAACTCAACCCTAATTTTGTGGTTTAGGGATTGCCTCGTAAACCTGTGCTGTTATGACTGCATCAATTATTTTGTTAAATGATTATTTGGAAACCAATAAGACCTCAGCCTATTCCATATGATAGTTTAATTTTCAAAAACACTCCCCGAACTAAGTTGTCATGGGTATTCTCTTCTGTTCCAAATGATGGTTACTTTATTAACGTTCATCAGAAATCTGCTGCTTCTCTTGAAAACAAATAATGTCTCTATATTGGTATGGTCGAGAACTTGGCAGTGCCAAAAGGTTTATAATCATTCTATTTTGAAAATGAGTAAAGGTAACGACAGATGAATTCCACTAGTGTATTTTTTGTTTAGATTCCGGAATTAACCTCATTTTCCCCAATATTAATTACAAAATGTTGCCGCCTCACACCGCAATTAATTACACAATTTTGGGACCGGGATGATGCAAATTAATATGCATCAAGGAACTAAATTTTATATTAAATAGCGGAAAAGACCAGCCAGCATTGTAGTGACTTAACGAGTAAGCTGCGACGCGGTGGATGGGATGTTATTTTTAGGGTCTCCCAAGCAAGAGTTATGAAGCGACGTTAAATTCGTTCTGTCGTCCATTTTCGTGAGGGCAAAATTGCACAGAAACTCATCTCCCTTCGCTTCCGAGGCGGGTGACCAGATAGGAGTCGATCACAAAACAAGACACAGCAAAACACACCTCTTTCTCCCCTCCTATGATCTCTCTCCATTCGAGGAAGCCGACCCATGCGTCGGAAATGATGCTGACGAAGACCGGATCTCTCCATCGAGTCGTCTATTACTGCAACGTTGGTAGGGCGGGATGTTTTTAGCCGAGTCGAGAACGGGGAGGAGAGGTTGTTGGGGGATGGAGGTTGAGAGAGAGAGGGAGGGGACACCTAATGGAGAGATGGGAGGAAATGAGATTCGGTTTCGCAAATAAAGGAATCGGCTCGGAATGCGGTCGGTTCCGAAGGTTGGAGCGGCGGAGTGAGAGGAGGGAGGAGGATTTCACGGAGGAGGTGTAATGGTGACGCCGGGGGAAATTGTCTTGGGAGACAGTGGGAACACATGAAGGGGGTGTGTGAGAGTGAAGGGTAGGACTCTGGATGTGGGGGGTGGCGGTAACGTGGCTTAAATATGGATTTTAGTTTTTCAATCAATTCAAGAAGATCCTTGAACTCGACCTAGTTAGATGTTTATCACTCCGAAGAACAAATATTGGAAATATCGCTTACTTTCCTAAATATTTTTCCCTTTTAGAACCACGTTTTCATTCAACAATGGTTTATCCTATTGTATTACCTCACATTATTGTTTACCTAACATGAAACAAAATATAATTCTGAGTCTATAAGCCAGTGAATAAAGTAGACGCAATTGAATAGAATGTTTTGAGGCGTCACTTGGTGGACAGGTGACTTGATGATGACTTTGTTAGTCGAAATCTAGGTCGTGCATAATAAAACATGTGTACAAGAATATAGTATTTTCTTTTCCGATAGACGCCATTTTTGACAATACCAACTGCAACATCGAAGCACAATACTTTCTGAAATCTACCTAGCGCTACTGATTTCCCAAACACATCTTTCGAAAATTTTATTCTGGTAAATTAATCCTTTGGTCAAATAGAAATAGCGCATAATTTCCCGATAGTTTGTACCCACGAAGCAAACTCGACTATCAGTCATTCTATGCTCTATATAATTTATCTTAACATTGATAATTTAATCGTTCAATCAAGAGAAGATAAGTAGGCTTTATGACAAGACTAATTGAAACTGACCAAAAAAACCTAATAGTGATATACCTGACAGTATGGTTAGAAAATATACACGGGTAGGAATCACACGATGGAAGTGGTTAGATTTCGTGTAATTTATCACCGTTTACATTTTATGAGTGTACATTTGATATAGACCATGAAACCAAAATGTTTTTTTCATTCTTGTTTTCAATTTTTCCGATTCCTTGCTCTGTAATTTAAGCAATTTGTGAAACAATCTCCATGAATAGTAATGAGTTTTTTTCATGAAATGCGAGGAAGCAAGTAAAAATAAAAAAAATACGTGATTCCCTGGCCTGTGAAAGTGAACCAATTTTTTCACTGTCTCTACCGTTGCAGGAAAACATTAGTTTTATGCTCTCCATCATGGATGAGCGACTCGTAGAGATGTTCATCGATTCGTTCCCCAATATTTCCATCGCTCTTGAATGTGAACATCCACCCCAGCCACCAGGTCCCACCACCTCCGACACAGTAGCTCCCAAAACCCCTTGACGCCACTTCCAATTCATTGTGTCATTTCAAGCGATATATTGTAGGATTCGATGCCTTTACGGATTCGTACCCCCCCCTCCATCTCCAATTCTCTTGCTCTCTCTCTGAATGGGACGTGAGGTGGTGTATCTTTCCCATTCATACGAAAACGGCATTAAATGCACTCCTAAATACTTATTATATCTACTGCTACACTCTACTCTAATACTGCTATATTTTACATAATATTCTCCATCAAACTAAGGACCAACAATACCGACTGAGGAAATTACACACCACACTGTGCCTTTAAGTGAATGCAAAGGCATTTAATGCAATTCTCTGGGATTGGTGTCAACCCAGTAGCTCATGTTCTGTTTGTTGACATATCCACTCGCATGAAAATGGGCTCCATCACTGTAAAAAACAATTGCATAATCAGGAACATTTTCGAGATGAGCCTCACATACGTCTCTCCGAGAATTGAAGTCACGTTCGGAGAGTTCCTCCACAATCGCTAACTTGTTAGGATGGTAATGAAGGTCATCGTGAAGAATTCGCCACGATGAATGATCAGAAAGTCGAAGGACTGACGCATGTTTGCGCGCAGAACGCCGTGGGGATTGTAATATGGCGGCTCTTACTGCCTCAATGTTCTTAGGAGATCTGATGGACCGAGAGACTCCAGTTCTTCGCCTTGTTGCACTCGCGTCTGAACGTATTGACCCATGAAAAATTGATTTCCGGTCCGGGACAGGGCCCAACGGGCCTATTGAAGCGATTTCGGAAGGCCCATTAGGTTGCAATCACAGAACATCCATTCAAAAAGTACCCCTCGATGGCAAACGCACGGTCCTCACTGTTCGTACGTATGATGGTGACTGACCGGAATGGGGAAACAACTTTAGAATATCGGCTGTCGAATGATACCACTCTTACCTAGCTACGACCTCTACAGTCTGATTGGCTTGAGTTTTGAAAAGGAAGTTATGTTGTAGCAATCTGTATAATCAACAGAACCGTCGAATCGAGGAACAAGTGCCAGCAACGGTTAATATTAAATTGATTAAAACTTTGTCGATTGAGTGGATTCACGAACTCTGTGCGGTACAACAGAATTCTGTGCAGTATATTCAAATTTCAGGCTCCAAGAGTTCATTTTGCTGTAGAATACGGGGGTGGTAGCAGGAACACATAAAACTCAACAGACCTTTAAGCCTGTTCATAATACATCAAGGAGTGAGAGAAAAGAATGGATACAGAAAACAGTCACTTAACGTTTTGATTGATAAAAACCATTAAATCACAAATTACCAATTTAGTGGAAGTGTTTACATTTTTATCCAAGAACTTTCACTGACATACTTAACAAGTTCTATAAAATTAATAATAGGTTCTTTCAGTAAAATGTATTACTTCACAGAGCCAATTAGTTAAGTAAAAATAACAGAAAGAGAATGATGTGTTAAATCTAGATACATAAAAGGAAGTCGTATATTGTGTTATTTACACCATTTATAACTCGAGAACGGCAGAACCAATTTTAATGATGCTAGGGTTTTTCGATACGACTCATTCCAGAATAGCAGAATAACCATTATAATATCGTAAAAGTATCGTATCGAAAAATATCGTACCATATCGTCGCTTTTAATGATATTTGATTTTTTGGATTCATCTCAGCCCAGAAAAGCGGAATAACCATTAAAATATCGTAAAAGTATCGTATTGTTATATTGTATCGTATCGTCGACTTTCATTAATTGGTGTTTTGGACTCTTCTCAGGCCAGAATAGCATAATAACCCTTAAACTATCGTAAAAGTATCGTATCGTATCGTCGATTTTAATTATTTTTGGATTTTTGAATTCGTCTCTGCGCAGAATGGCAGAATAACCATTAAAATATCGTCAAACTATCGTATCCTAATATCGTATCATAATGTTGTATCATAAACTATCGTATCGTATCGCTGCATTGAAGATTTTCGTCGTGAAGACGTCGGAAGCAAGGCGACGCGGTTCCTGGTCATGCGGACGTGGATTCTACCGATGTTCTTGGCCGTATTAATAGTTTATTCGAATAATGATTAATTCTGTTAGTGATGAATGTTCGTGGGCTAACATCGTTCGAATCACTACGAACTGTTAATGGTATAGTGTACCCAACATTTCATGCTGCATGTCAAGAGCTCAATTTGCTTGAAAACGATAATCATTGGGACACGAAAATGGCTGAAGCAAATATTTCTGCATCTCCAAGACATATACGCACTTAATTTGCAATCATCCTTTCGACATGCTTCCCATTCAATCCACGTGACCTATGGAACAAATACAAGGATAACATGTCAGAAGACATTTTGCATCGCATTCGTGTAAGTTCAAGAAATCTGGATATAGAGGTAAATGAGGAGATGCATAACCAGGCTTTGCTGTTGATTGAGGATATGTGTTATTCCATGTGCGGCAGCATTTCAGTGAGTTCGGAATGCCAGCGCCAGATCGTGGAATGAACGACGCGTTTGATAGAGAATTGGAACATGAACGTGAACATGATCGACATGAATCTGACCAATCAGTTCAAATGAATGTGCCCCTGCTGAAATCCCAACAGAAGGAAGAATATGATACAGTAATGAAGTCAATTGATGATGGAATTGGTGGCTTATTTTTCCTGGATGTCCCTGGTGGAACTGGGAGGATATTCCTCATATCATTGCTCTTGAACACTGCTCTTGCTAGATTGGACGTGATGGTAGCAGTTGCTTCTTCTGGCATAGCGGGTACATTGTTGGAAGGATGCCGCACGGTTTATTAGCGTTAAAGTTGCCGTTAAACCTACAAAATTCTGAACAAGTGACATGCAACATTTTGAAACAGTCCGCAAAGGCCAAAATTTTAGTAGAATCTAAAATTATATGGGATGAATGCACGATGGCGTACAAAGGCGCATTGGAAGCACTTGACCGGACATTGAAAGATCTGCGCAATGACTCGAGATGCTTTGGTGGCGCAATGATTTTACTGTCTGGCGTTTTCGGCAAAACACTGCCATTCATTCCAAGATCGACTGCTGCCGATGAAATAAACGCTTGCCTCAAATCATCAAATCTGTGGCGCTATGTGAAGAAACTTCAACTGGCAACAGACATGAGAGTTAAAATCCTAAACGATCCGTCTGCTAATGATTTCTTCAGGCGATTGTTGATTATCGGTAATGGCCCTGTTCCTGTCGACGAATAGAGCGGATTGATTTCATTTCCTCGGAATTTTAGCAATTTCGTTTCATCGAAAGATGAGCTCGTCAACAAAGTGTTCCCGAACATCATTGATAGTTACAAAAATCACAAATGGTTGAGTAAGGGAGCAATTTTGGCGGCTACGGACAAAGATGTGGATGACTTAAACTTCGTAATTCAAATCTATTGACTTTGTAACAAACGAAGATGAAGTCACCAACTATCTATCTGAAATTTTAAACTCCTTGGATGCGCCGGGCTTGCCACTGCACAATTTACAGCTGAAGGTTGGCTCGGTGGTCATGATGCTTCGAAACCTAAACCAACCAAAACTATGCAATAGAACGCGTTTGGTGATGAAAAAACTTATGATCAATGTGTTTTACGCGACTATACTCAAAGGAAAATTCAAAGATGAGGTAGTTTTCATTCCAAGGATACCCATGATCCCATCCGATATGTCTTTTGAGTTTAAACTAATTCAATTTCCAATTCGTGTTGCATTCGGGATGACGATTAGCAAATCACAAGGGCAATCGTTGAGTGTTTGTGGTCTGAATCTAGAAAAGCCATGTTTTTCTAATGGTCAATTATATGTGGCATGTTCAAGTGTTGGTAAACCGTCCGCTTTATTTGTTCTTGCGCCTTATAAGTAAACAAAAAATGTTGTATATCAGAAGGTGCCTGACTCAAGAATAATCCCAAATGTAGATCGAATAGAAATAGAAATAGAAAATGCCTTTCTGACAAGCCATTGTAATACCTTTTTGTGTAGTTTTATTGAATTTTTTTCCTGATATTATTATAAAAAGTCAAATATGAATAAAGTCGGTACCGTTGTTCTTGATTTATAAATGGTGTAACTTAACTATTCATTGTTTGTTAGGCTGTAAGAAGTTCACCGGGTCAGCTAGTATTATATATTTTACAGCCAGAGGTAAGATGAAACGGAAAATAACCCACATTCCAGCATAGTAAATAGTCAAAATATACCATATTAGAGTTTTAATTTGTCGTTCACACCTTCAAACCGCATCTTTCACCGAAAATTTCAAGGATAATAACTCTTGAAAGTTCGTGCGGACCTTGCGAAAATACTCCCTTCGCGCTGACTCCGTCTTCCGCGCCCTTCGCGTGAGGTCACGGAGGCGCTCACGGCTCAGATCGGGTTCCAATCCCCACTCCTCTTTCCTTTTTTCGCCATTGTTCACGGGGAGAGGGAGGAGGGGATAAAATATGGAGAAGAAAAAGACTAAGAAGGCGAAAAAGGAAGAATCGAGCGCCGGGGGTGGAAGGAGTCGTCAGGGTGACGCTAGCACATGCGGGGGAGAAGTGATAAGGCGGTTGCAGAGAGAGAGAGCGGACGGGATGGAAGAGTGACGGAGTGGGGTTCTTCGGGGGTCGGGGAACAAGTCCAATCAACTATGTGCCCTGGGTAATAATACTGTAAACCTTCATTGGAAAGGAGTTGCACGGGGACATGAAATATTTCCAAGAATAACAGGGTTACATTCTTAGGCAGCTTTTAAGGAATGAAACTAGTAATTTGGTAGAAAAAAACGAAGGAATAGAAAGAAAGACTCGTACTTTTCCACAGATTTTATTATACGGCACGACGCGTTTCACCGACTTGCGGCATCATCAGGTACCTGATGATGCCGCAAGTCGGTGAAACGCGTCGTGCCGTATAATAAAATCTGTGGAAAAGTACGAGTCTTTCTTTCTATTTCAATAATGGATATCAATTACTTCCACGAAGTGAAGCCTGAAACAATAGAATAAAAACGAAGGAGTTATGACTGAACATTTGTTATCATCCGTTTTCATCCAAAGTCAAAAAAATCAGAAAAGCAACGTAGCAATTTCAAACTAAAGAGATTCAAAACCAGTCGTGTTCAAATTTTAAACAACTCCACTCACGGATAGACGGGCTTTTCAAAGCCTTCGTCCAAAATTTTACTAAGGCCTCTCAAAAAAATTCAAATAAAACCTCTTCATGCAAGAAATGGTGCATAGAATGTTTTTCATCCGTGTTTGCAGGTTCAATATTTCATAGCAGTTTACTTGAGGGGAGCTCTATTTCCATAATTGGCCAGTTTCCGCCTCATGCAGATTACTCATTTGACAGGTTTTGCTGTACTACATTCTCCGGGTGAGGAGGGGGCGACTACAGGGAAATGAGTGACACTTCCTTACCCTGAGAAAAACTTGACTGGGAGGTAGGGGCAGAGAGATCGAGGGCATGTCGGATTGGTTGCCGAGGAGGCGGTGTCAGTTGGCCGAGGAAGGGTAAGAGTAGAAGAAAGGATGTATGGCTGGAAGGGGAAGAAAAAGCGAGAGAGAATGAGGATATTGTCATCGCCGTTCGTTGTTTGAAGACCCGCCCCTCACCACCTCCCAAACTCTCCCGCTTCACTCAACTTCCTCGCCAGGCAAAAGGATTGGGAGCCGAGTGCGAGTGGGGAGGAGGGCGAGAGGGTGGGTGGAAAGGGAAATGATAAAGAAACGGGAGGCAGGGTGGAAAAAACGAAAACCATCTCTTTCGTCCGGAGATGAGCTGCGGAATCATCGCCTCAAAGGCGCCTCTACTTCCATCCTCTCACCCCCCCCCCTTTTCCTCCCCCATCTTCCCTTACCCCTGGTACTCCCTCTCCCTCCCCTGCCCCCCAAACATCATCATCTCATCTTTCTCTTCTCTTTTTGCCTTTACGCTTGTCAGATGTTTGCATTTGTCGGACCAGGGCCCATTGAGAAGAGGTTGGGTGAAGGGGGTTTCTTATCCACCCCGGTCTCCCGAACCTCCCACCGTCACCGCGAGACACTCAAGGAAGCATCCCAGTCCGTTCGGGCGCGTCGTCCCCCATTTTTGTTTTTTATACATATAAAAGGAGAGGGGTCAGAGAGATTAAGATTGGTAGATAGCTAGTAGAGAGGAGATGTACGGGGTGGGAGAGAGAGAAATAGGTATCTTGAAACCATTTGATCCCTCCATCTCCTTGAGGGAGCACCTTACCCATTTCAGCATTCTCCCTTCTTCTCCAATCCGAGGTATCTGGAGTAGAGGAACGAAGAGGGTAGCCAGAACGACGGACCGAGGACAATGGGTTAATATTTGAAGATAATGGCTGCCTCCCATATGAAGGAGATTTATATCACCGAGAGGGTTGCGGAGATTAGACGGGGGGTCCAAATAACACTTTCCCCGCCTCTTCTCTCTCTTGAAGCCTCCCCGAAACCCTCCATCTCATTGGTGTATAATTGCTTTTACTGATTTAGCCTCCGTGTCTTTTGTTCGTGTTTTGATTTATTCCACTCCAGACCGGGCCTGGGTTCCATTATCCCGCTGAAACCCCCATTTCTTTCCTTCGGATCGGCGTCCAGGAGGATCTCGAATCAGAACTGTTTTTGAGAGGTGAAGCGAAGAAGATGGTGGCATGAAGGGAGCGGCGGAGGGCACCCTGGGATATTAATAAATGACGCTGAGAGTTTCTGGCACTATTGGCCATCAGAGCGTTCGGGAGTGGTCAATACCGCGAGCTCTTTCTTTGTTCCTGTGTTTTCTTC
>NW_027287461.1:492500-527500 GCF_022747635.1 Hetaerina americana | reverse complement strand
ACCTAGCTTTCTCAGAATTATCCCTTCTTTAACCCTTTCATCATCCCATTTATTGAAATATGTTACAATTCATTGTTCTAATCTCTATTTGACTTAGTGGTCTTTTTTAATCTGGTAAATATGGTGATATTTTAGCTTTTCTATATTCTTTAAATTTCAAGTAGTGTGGATAATTATGCCGATTAACAGGAGATATACATATAGCTAATACACTCTAGTATACACGAATTACAATTGTACACGGTATAGTGTTGATTAACTGTACAACATTTGTGTTCAGAGGAACATTTTTCAAGTGTAGTATACTATTAATGAATAATCGACCACGGTGATAAATAGGAAATATACATTATAGTGAGTTTATGAAAAGGTAGAGACTTGAAAAGTAATATTCCTGCTGATATTGAGAAATATTTGAGGTATATGCAGAATATATTCGGATAACAATATGGTATTAAATATATCTTTTGAGAACGGATTTCTTGGACTACTTGGAATGTGAGTGATGCCTCTCACCACCCCATGTAACTGCAAATGGCACGTTGGCTGACGTTTGAATGCGTACTATAATAAGAACTTCGGACCTTACTGTCTCTTCTAGCCGAAGAGCATAAACGGGTGGAAATTAGCTGCGATCCTTGAAACAAGTGCATAGTAAAGACTGCTCACATCACCATCGCTATCATCGGGGAAAAGGCTTTGTTTACTCCAACAAATCATCTCTTTTAGACGTCGGTTCTATAGACATGATATAAATCGTGGCCTGGCGCAAAGCAAACATCTCACTTGCCATAGAGATGTGCAAACGGGTAAATGGCGAAAAAATGCAAACGTCAGTGGGGCAGGGAGAGGGGGAGGAGCAAATACGCCCCATCTGCCGTCGTCGTCAGCAGCCTCATTCTATCTCTCTCTTTCTGGTCTCTCTCTCTTTTTCTTGTCTCTCTCTCGCTTTCTATCTCTTACTTCTCCCTCGCTGTTCGGAGGGATCTACTGAGCCTATCTTTCCCTCCTGCCTCTCCATCCGAGCGATTAAGGCCGACGTGAAAGACACAAAAAAATGACTAAGACGCCATGTGGGGATGGACACTTTTATCGTGGAGAATGATGGTTGGTTTAAGCCTTGAGCCGATGAAAAGGACTTAATGCGAGTAACCAAAAACGTCGGCTTAATCGGTCGGAAGAGGAGACAGAGAAATGATGAGCAGGTATAATTGCACGTGTTTGGCGTAGCACTCGTCGGCGATCTGTTTTGTTCAAACAAAATCGGAAATGGGATTATTTCAAAGGCTTTTATAGGCCTCCTATCATCTCTCGAGCAGAAACGGAACTTGTAGAGTGTGCGAAAGGAAATGAACAGTTTATTAAGCAATGAAATAGACTGACCATGTGGATCCTGAATGAGAATACAAAGATTGTTAATATTACGTAAACTCGGAGTAAGGTAAACTTCGGGTGGTCAGCACAAACTAATGCTTAGCAGATATAAATCATTAATAGTAGACTGACATGATTATAAATGGCTAAATATTTCACATAAATTAACTTGAGGTGTGTTTTCCTGAATGTATATTTCTGAAGAAAAGAAACGCTGCGATGCATAAATTCAAATAGAATTGCTATGTATCACGAAAATAAATTGTACAATACATAATAATATGCTTTTTAAATGAATTATGTGTGAATAAATCCTTGATTTGGCAGTATTATGCCCATGCGCTGTCATCAGTGCTACTGTCACATTGGCAAAGCTTTTTAAACGCAGTAGTAGTAGTTTCAGGGGAGGCGACCGTTGGGCTAAGGTCATTTGCTCCATTAGGGAAGGATGGGAAAGGAAGGGTAGCGAGAAACCCGGCGTATGCATTAGCCTACTATTATCAAAAGGCGCCAAGGGGTCAGCAGTTTAACGTCAGCAGCTTAACAGACGTCTTACTCACTTAGGGTACTCTCCACAAAGCACCTCAAGTGGGAATCGGGATACTACTGTTCTGCCACCAAAAATCTGCCGCCTCCGGGATTCAAATCTGGGCCCTTACAGTTAGCCACCGCACCATCCCGATCCCCCCTTTTTCAAACGTTCATCGGCGAATTTTCATTTATATAGTTAACCAAATAATAAATATTGGCTTGTTTAAAACATAGCTAGGCTTCCAAGAAAACTTTTAAATGATATTTAAGAATGAATGGTATGAATATTCTGGGTTAAACTGTGAGAGAAGTACACCAAATAGTAACAATGCATCTGATATGCACCTACCAGATATAGTGGTAAATAAACCTAGGAGGTGGACTACTGTGTTTTATTCATTTGTTTATCAAGAGATGGTATTACTTTAGTTGGGAATAATCTAGAATTAGAGTGTAAATATTTCTCGATAAACTGTTCAGGTGATTCTCAAAAATGAGAGCATTGATGTTTCAAAATGTGGATTTGTGCTAAAATGAATTTGAGAAAGTGGTTGGAGGAAAAATGGAGCGTGGATGCTCTTGCGTATGTGATACGCTTGCTCATATGATGCGATACGCTTGCGTGTATGATAAGTACAGGTTAATTCATCATATTTTAATTTTGACCTTAATTTATTTTAATTTAATTTGATATATAACCTAGGTTCGTTTCTTAACTGTGTTCTTGACACGGTAAGAGAATTTTTATTTGCAATGAACGCCTGCGCATATTTTGTACGCAGATAGGGAAACTGGAAGTAAGTATTAAACATCACAAAATGATCAATTTTTTGCATAGATTTTTTGAAAATGGTTTCACCTTTTAATTCTTTCATGAAGCAGAATATGTATGCAAAATAATTTCTGCACTGCGTTCTTTTCAAGTCTGTCGTACTTAATCATCATCTCCTCCGGTTTTCTCTCCCTCTCTCTCTCGTAACTTTAATGTCTCAATAAAATGCAATAACCATTGTGACTTAATAAAATATCATTGGCATTGCCCATCATGTACGTCCTCGTAAAAATGCTAACATCTGCTATTAGATAGGTAGATATTTGAATTTTATTATGTTATTGTTTTTTCTAAAATGTAATCTCGAAACTACCAACGTTTCATATAATGAAACATGTAGTTCAATAAAACAAAAGGTTATATTAGTTTTACCATGAAATTTGTAATCTCTAATAATCTCTAATCGCTAATCGAGTTTCGTTAAGTTTGAATGGTTGCGCCCTTTTTATGAGGTATCGTTCCCAAACTTATCAACTAGAACCCAATGTAGTCAAATAGTCGACTGCAGCCCTCCATTCTACTCTATCCTGCAATAAGTTTCACATGCTTGGCAGTGGCCTACATATTTGTCACCCCTACCTTTACATTTGTTTTTCCTTCTGTGACACAACTTCTTAGAGGCTCAATCTGTACCCAATCCATATGATTCTTTACTTCGGTATGATGCTCCGTGCAGTCACTTTTTATTATATTCTTCTGTTTACTGTTTAACTTCTTAATTTATATACCAACTTACGTATGGTCCTCTTCAATTTTTGTCCGCGTCACCAAGTTTGTGAAGGCTTTTATTGTCCTCAGGTCTAGTTTTCCAATGCCACATGGCTCAAATCCATTCAGTGCCACACACTATAAGAATGTTTTTATAAACGACTTTCTAGTTTATAGTCGTACATGTTTGGAGCAAAAGGAGTTGCCTTTTCATTTTAAGCGCCTTCTTAGCTTACGCTATTGTGCACTTCATATCCGTTGAGCAGTTTTCATCTCATATTATGGTGCTTTCGAGATAGGTGAATGCATCCACTTATTATAATTTCTCTCTTATCATCGCAAGATCTTCCTTGATCTTTTCTCTCCAAAAAATAGGTATTTTTGTTTTCTTATCATTTGTTTGCATGCAATATTTGATCCATTGTGTTCAAGGATGCTTACAGAACCTCTTAATGCTCTACTATAACTGGGATCTCTTCTGTGAACCAAAGCATGTTGAATTTTTCCCCTTTTTACCGTACTTTCTTTGATGCCGGTTCCTTTTGCTACCATTATTGCTTTTCGTAAGTACAAGCTGAATAACGGCGGTGAGAGATTGCATCCTTGTATAAACCCTTTATTTATTTCAACTTCAATTTTTTTCCGTTTTTCGTTTGCATTTTTGCAACTTGCTTCTTTGAGATTTATCGATCTTTAGATAGCTTATTAAACCCATTCCATCTATTTTTACATCATTTTATTTCGCTAAAGGTCTGATAGTAAGGGATATTTTTTTAACAGAGGGGAAATCTTTAGACGAAACGTTAGCGCGCATTATAATCGTGCATATACGCACACGCACAAGAACGAAAACATTCATATTTTTCTCAGCATGGAAAATTATGGAGTCATGGAAATCCCGCCCAGAAGTCTCCGATCGCTCACAAAAAGAATATTTGCCCATGATAAACAGGTAGCCTAAATAAAAGTCACAATCATAACATGGAGGTAAGTGCGACAGTTAAAATTTTTCCCGAAGAAAATATATATCGTGCAAGTAACCTCCTTCTCTCTCCTTGCTCTCATCCTAGGTTTCCCGATGGCTGTGTACTGCTTCCTGTTCGTTAATTACAATTTTATCTAGCTTAGCAGCTTTCCTTTGTATTTTTTCATGAAGATATTTTACCTTTCTGGGCGGACTATCAGATGCCCAAGGTACTACATATATTCAAGAAGAAACCTCGCCAAGCCAAAATAGCTTTTTCCCACAAATTTTGTCATCCGAATATATCCTCACAATGCGTTAGATGGTGTTTTATAGTTGGGACTAGAGCGCACGTACGGTTGACTAGCTCACGTACCGACCACCAAGGGGAAATTTCACTCATCTATGAGACCCTATCTCGATGTCATTTTTGATAAATACCTAGCGTTTAACACAAGTGGCCGTCCAAACTCTTGCAGTTATCGAATTTTAACTGGGGACATTGAGAATTCATGGAATTTCTATACCATATGAGCCAAATGTGTTTTCGAACAATAGGACTGAAAAATCAATTCTCGAGATATTTTGCCAACGGGAAATCAATGTTCGCTACACCCAATGTGACCCGTGATACGTGACGTTGAAATAGGGTGGACGGGCACGCACGATATCACATGCTCCCCCCGAACTTTACCTCAGTTATGCTTGATAAGTCCCATCCTACGCCAAAGTGGTATCATTCCATGCCCACGTCGATTTCTGTTGAACTTTTTCTGGTTAAGCGAAAGAGATCTGGACAGCATTCACATTTCAGTGGTGTGCTGTTCGCATGACTCCTTCGCGTCACTGCAATTACATTTTGTTTCACGGGACTTCGTCGCATTTAAGGCGACCCGCATAGTTTCCATTACATGTGAATGGCCACATTTTCTATCAATAAATCGAAATTTCATTGTAAAATCAGTCCCCGTAAGCAGTTTGTGTTTCAAAATATATTCATTAATTTAGGATAAAGAGCATTTTTCGGAAATGTTTGCCTGCAATAATTATGTATGCGGTCATATAAACATTTTGAATTTTAAAACTTTGTCATTATTCTGATTTTATGCCAACGTATTTGATTAATGTTTCTTTTTATATGAACATTTCTCTGAGCACAAATATTTTTGTAATTTTTTAATAATTTTTATTAATATGAAAAATTGTTTTTAGAGGAACGAAACTGGATGATTTAGTTTAATTTAGATGAATAAAGCTTCTCTCGCATTATTAATCCTCCATATAACAATATATAGGCAGATTGGGAAAGGAATATTTGTAAATTATGGTTCTTCAGCTAGTGACAACTTTGTAGGTTAGCAAAATCTTAGCAAAGAATGCACAAAAATCAACCTGAAGTATGATTTGTTGGACGATGTTGAAGGTCCTGTGGCGTATGAAATGCATACATCAGAGTAAGTTGAGGGCATATGCTTTCCCTGTGTCACCTGCGGCTTCCCAAGGTGATGGGACACCGAATAATTTTACAACTTATATGAAATTGTGGGTACCTTTCGGCATCCACCGGCAGCAGGGTTTAAAGCTTACCCTCCTTTAGTGGACGAACCCTCCATCCAATATGCTACCATCCCCACAAATAATTTCCTTCCATCAAGTTCAAATGAACTTCATAAACTAAGTTTTCATTATGAGTACGACTTTAAAAGACTAAAAAACTACCCATCAAGAGTATCCGAAAACAAATACAGCCAATTTAAAATCATCTTTTAATCAAAAAATGTTGATCAATTCATTCGTGGGAATATCCTAAATTTTCTCATACCATTCTAACTTTGGAAAGTGACAGGCGTCACAGTTTTCCAATATATTCGCTCGAGATTACCCAATACCTACCAGGTAAGTTCGTTAATGGCTTTTACCTTTGAATAACCGATAATTTACAGGTTCAAACCCTTTTCTCTACGTGAGTTAGAGTTGTTATAAAATTGAATGGATTTTCCTATGGTTTTCCTCCTGGCATGGTCACAGTTCTTCTATATAAAGATTACCAGGTTTTAATCTATTTATGGTCAACTGCAGCACCCCATCCGTCTCCATTCGAATGATTATTTTAATATATTTTTAAGATAGAAAGTAGATGATAGGCGTAGTTTGGAGAATATTAGATGTGGGTGTGGGGAAGGATGGAAAATGTAAAATGGAGGTAGAGGAAATCAAACGAAGGCTCAGTAGGCATGGAGGAGGAGGAGAGGATATTTTTGGGAGAAAACCTAAGAAGTTATCAAAGATGGGTGCAGGGTACTTTGATTTGCGATGAAGCACTGAAGACTTCGCTTTATTGTAGTTTGAGTTATCAGGTTTTCTCTACGATAGCTAGGTAAGGCTAATAAATGTATTTGGGTATTTGTTCTACCAAAACCTAATTTAAACGGTAGACTACCGAATAGAACAAATAGTAATCCACTCCACTAATAATAGAACAGAGGCGATGGAATGGTATTTAAAAACTTAATTTTGAGATTGACAACGTAATTGTGAGTAATATGCACTGAAAATATCACAAGTATTTAATTAAGGAATATATTCAGAATGATTCCTCAGTTTTTTCATAAAAATTACTCAGGACTTTAAATTTGTCAAAAAATTAGATTTATTTTATGAAAATTAATATAATATCTTGCACCCGAATATGGTGTGAACCCTGTGGAGTGGATAAAATGTTTTAGCTGATTTGTATTCGAAGATAAGCAGAAATATCAATTCCGACTTACATTAATTTATAACCTGCGCATAAGTTTTATGCATTTTCCTGTCAAAAATTTGTTTCTAAATATCTGACATTTCCCATTAAGCTATTTCACGCCCATCTTTCTGGATTGTCACTGAGGGTAGGAGGAGGAGGGTACCGTCGCAGAGTGTCCGTAGGGATATCCTTAATTTACGTTTCCTCACGAGTGACCGAAATGCATCGCGCACTGACAAACTTGGACGGTTTGAAACGGGACTCCAGGTCGCTATGACGACCGAGAGACCGCCATTCCGCCCCTGCAATTGACGGCGTCAGCTCAAGTGATCTCTCCTCATGGCGTCATACCCTTACGACTCTTTTAACGGCTAGATAGGAATGAATGACCGCGGAAAGCGATGTGACGGACGACCGCGCACTGCAATTTCGAAAAAAAAAATTCCTCGTTAATTAGTGATCCATCTCGCCGAGTCCTTTCACGCGTTTAGCACTCGCCCCGGGCTTCCTTTTCATTTCCACTTGTTAAGCAGAAAAAAATAGGTCTCCTTGACAAATGGCAAGAGATGACTTCACTTAACGCATTATTTTCACGCACGTACGCGAAGGCCAAAGTTCTCGTGATGCCAGCTGTCCCGAGAGGGTGTGAGTAAGAAGCAGTGAATTCAACATTAAAAGCCTGGAATAATTAGAGGAGCCCGCTTTCTTCACTAAAGCGAGGAAACACATCTCTTTAATTTCCCGACAGACCGCACATCAACGACGGGCCTAAGCCTTTTACTCACCGTTATGCCCTTCGACCCAGCGGCCCATTAGTCACGCGATGTCGTCGTCGTTGGCGAAGGCGCGGGATTTTTTAAGAGGACAGAGAAACGACTCAATGGATGAAGGAATTTAAAAATACTTTTCTAATTCTAGGATTACACACTCAACCATTCTATGTCACCCTCCTACCTAAGAAGCCGTAACGCATTTTCAACGAGGTTCGACGGGCGTCCGATACAATTTAGCTTCCGTAAGGTTCCAGTGGGAATCAAACAGGATGAAATTACGATGAGAGTGTTGAAAATACACTGTAATGCTTAGTAGACTCGAGTAGAAACGAGAAATTAAAGGTGGTATAAATCGAATAGCTTTCTATAATCATGGTGAAAATTTTTGAATTTTTTCATTTCATTATTTTCACCACTCTAAAATACTTTGATATCGTGTGTTTTCTTAAATATGGCATTAAAATGATACTGGAATGACGAAATCTCTGGAAACTCCATGCCCAATGACTCCAAGTTCTTATGTCTCTTTTTTGCTGAGTGTAATTGCCGGCCCCGGTGGCGGCGGGGTAACGTCCTCGCCGACCAACCCAGAGGTCGCGGGCTCGGTACCCGCCTAGGTGGATTTTCCTCCATTTAGGGCTTGGTTGTATGTGATAGTCTTCAATATAATATCTGTAATGTAAGGGTTAGGTGGAAGAAGTGACCATAGGTCTCAACCTCGCCCAATTAAGTCGATAAATAAATAATTCGTAACAAAAGGGGTTCAATCTTTATATGTCCTAACGATTAATGAAGAAGCAATCACGGTTTGTCTGAAAGGATAAAATATATTATCTAGAATAACATGATGAAGCTGCGTATTATTCAAGTGCTAATTACCAGGAGAATTACTTATCATAAAAACGAGAAGCATTTTAAATATTCATTCATTCCTTCTTTTTTCATCCTTAAAATGGACTGATTAACTTGCACAGAAATTAAAGGATAAAAAATTATTTACAATAATTAATGTGGCCTCTTGTTAGTACCCCCGACATTATTTCAGTTTTATTTGCGTATGCTATCTATCTATTGATAGTTGAATAAAAAAGTAGAAATATTCAGTGCCACTTTAGAGAATTTAATATTACTAAATAGAAAGTATAGTTGAAGCCATTTATTAAAAGTGACACTGTACTTCATCAATTGTGCAACGTCATTAGTGACAAATGCTTCACAGTTAATGATAATACATTAAAAATATTTCCCTTGGATATTTACTTTTGCATACCATGCACAAAAGTTGAAAATTGACGTCCAAATAGTTTTTAATTCAGAAGTATAATCGAGTAGGGTTTTTTAAATGTATATATCAGAAATAATACTTATGAGTTCCACGTTTACTTTAAGTCACTGTACGTTCATTTAAATCAGTCCTTATACTTGAAAATACTTTTTTTCATATTCGGTCATAGTAAAAAAGAAAGTATTTTTAAAGACTTGATTTTGTAATAATTTACGGTTATACAGGTTATACGGTTATAATTATGTACCACATGATACACTAGGAGAATATGGCGTCATTGGATCTTTAGTGTGTTAAAGCAGTGTGAAGTAACAGCAATGCGCCTTATGCTGCCTAATAAATGTGATTTAGCCAACTTGCTTTCCCCGTAACTTTCCCTCAGTTAGTAACAGTACTAATAAAATACAGCCATGGTTTATATTATTCAGACTTCTTACTACATTTAATGTCATAAAGCATCAAAAACATATTTTATCTCGGACATTTTCTGGAAATATATACATTTTTATTAATGTTCATTTTTTACAAAAACTCATAAATGGTATATTTTGACATTTCCTTAATACCCGTTGACTCATATCCTTCATATAAGAATACGTCGGAAGGGTTACTATCATCAATCTGCTGCTCGATAACTCTTAAAAGCGTGTAGACCAATTTTACTTTAAAGAAATGACAATTATATTATATTCTGTCTGCTTCTGATCTCTAGAACTGTTTTCTCAACTATTTGACCTATTAAAATATAAATTTCGACAAAAAGATTATTTTCTTACTTATTTGCCACTAAGACAGGAAAAATGCTTCTTGATTTTTCCAAAGCTTTTAAGAAATGAAAAAAATCTCTCCCTTCGAAGTTTTTAAGAGGCTTTAAAATAACCGATTGTTTTGTTTTATAGCTCTTGAGACCTTTTAATTTAATGACGTGTCTAATATTTTAGAAAACAGCATTGATTTAGTCAATGTAACATGATACGTTTCGTTTACCGATTTTCTAGTTAAAATATTTGCCAAGGCCTCTTCTTATGAGAAATTCATGAGTTGGAGACAATGATTGCTGTGCAATCACGGTTTTATATTTGTTAATCTATAAATGAATCGATTTTCCCCAATATTTGCATACTCTTGAGGGTATGGAGAAGCCTATATAGACAAAGTAATCAGATGAGCGGTTTTGCTAAGATTCCTTTTGATCGAGAAAAGAATTGATTTTAGAATCGTTTTGTGCTGAAATAAAAACAAATTAATATTTTCACATTAAGTTCTTTATTATACGACCATTATTTTGGCTTAAAATGCTATCTTTAGGTGTAGAAAGATGATTACTTTAAAGTATGAAACTTTGGTCAAATGCTAAATAATTTGTGCCTAAACAATATGCTTTCACCTAAGAAAATAAAACTTATGCAGTCAAATATTGTCTGTTTTCTTTGAATTGACATGGTTTTGGCTAAAAGTTGATTATTGCCGGGGCTGCCACTAACAGTTAATTTGTAACAAGCAAGCTTTCTCGCTGCGTGCTGCATTTTTAAATTTTCAATGTTCACCAAAAATATCACCCATAATTTATGCATTCAAGATTCATCAATTGGTAAGACTTCTTCGTAAACACTTTTATCTCAAAGAGAGAAGGCAATAAAACTCGCGTAGAGGTTATATTTCTAAATAGCGTACAATTCCAAGGAAGGCTATTCGGAGTATGCATATTAATATGTATTCTTTACTTGCCCTATGGAAAATTCAAGTAAGCATAAATATTTAGGTGATATGAAGAAGTATCTTTCGTTCCCAGGCTTAGCATATCTTTACGAAGGGATAAAATTCTATCCCTGCCCTAGTTTTTCTTCACCACACTTCACCATCCCCCGTCGTTTTCCCAGGGGGAATACCACCTCGAATCCATAATTTAGCTTCCACTGGCTGAAATTTCTTTCCGAAAGAGAATTTCTCTTCGAGAAATATCCTTCGGGACAGCCAATTTCATCGGGATAACACAGTTTGAATAAATGGACAATCAGCGAGTATACACTAAATTTAATTTTGACCCCGTCTCCCCTGTAAAATGAATTTCACTTCTCTTCCTTAAGTTCGTCCATCCATATTGTTGAAAAAATTTACTTTACAAATACAAAGCGAAGCTTAGGGCTTTTTACGATATCTCAACGATCGATGGTGTAGATATATACTGTGATAAAAAATATCTATAATATTTTATTTGAAATAGAAGAGGCCAATAAAAGTTTTTTTCCATGACCTAATACATAATTAACATTTGGCGCTTACTTTATTAGACTGAACACTATTATTTACTGATGAGGAAAATTTATTTCAAAATTCGCGTGTTTTTAGATAAACATTTAACAACTTTTCAATAAGCTGATTATGCAGTTGCTCCAAAGTTAATGACGGTTGCATTCCAAATAAACATGAGATCGTAGGTTGGCTTTAATTTGTTTATGAGAATTCTGATGAAAATGATTTCTCCGTCATTTTTATTTAACATGAATATAAATGGTATTTCAGAATGAAATATTACCTTTTTTACTGAAATTAGCATTGGTTATCTTAATTTTGACTTCATTTTAGTCACCTATGTTTCCAAGTAATCGGAATTTTCTCTCTTCTCGATCGTGCTAGCGCCTAGTTGCTTAATAATTGCAAGTTTAAAAGCTATAAAAAATTCTGAAAAAATAATCTTTACTAGTCACAGGACATTTTCATAAAAATATTTTGTGAAAAACCTAAGACTTAATATTTTTATTTTTTTAAAGTTCTCCAAATAAAATAAGACACTAGAAAAATATATTGAATAATATATTCGCATTTACTTTTTTAGCAAAACCGATGTGAATTCAATTGCTGTTTGTCAATATTTGATTACTTATCAATCATGGAAGGAAGACTCATGAATATAAAGGAGATCATACCGGACTCGAGATAAAAATCGCTCTTATTATCCGGTTGCTACCATATCTATCAGAAAAAAGTCATAATTGTCATGTCTACGGTATACTTTAAAAACCTAAAAATGTTGAATCCGATAACTGACTGATGTAAGGATAAAAACGGAGCCATACCAGGGGTATCCATTAAAAACCTAGGCTTATCGTTATGCCCTGCTTAAATGGACGAAAGATGAGGTTCAACCAGGGGAAGCTGGTACTTGTGATTCAGTCCCATCTTATCATATACCTACTTTTGGGAAAAAAACCCCGTTGTATGTGGGACTGGTGTAGACCGCGTTATGTGTCTGCCGTAGGCGCCTTTCCCGGACGCCCTGTTTTCTCTCTCCAGACGAAACTCTCACCAAAACCATAACTCTTTACGCCACGAATTTCTAAATCCATCTCCCGCGTCTTCCAATATTCCATTATGCAAGCCTGTTTCACCCTCGTTCCGTATCCGCCCGCCATATTATGCGCCAACTGTCGCCGCATCCTCCCCTCTCCACCTTAACTCATTCCCCTCGATACATCTTCCTTCCCTTCCATTCCTCCGAACCCTCAATTCCTTCGCTCCCTCCACTCCTCTCCATCTCTTCTTTCTCACGCTGAAGATTTCTTCAGGCCGCACGCGTTCTCATTCGGCCGTACAATGGATCCCTCCTTGGGTAAATTCCTCTATAGCTCGGGGGGCGACAGTGGAGTCTCATTGCCTTTCCGAGCAAGGCAATTGTGTTAGAGAGCGGATTATCGTAATCTGCCTTTATTCGTCATTCCCAGACGGGTTTCCGTCCGAGGTGTTACCCCATTTTCCGTCGAATTCCAACTCTGCAAACGGTCTCCGTCTTGCGCGCACATTTTCACCGAGAAACACACAATTTCTCTCAAGCTGGAAGGACGTCGCCGGAAATTTGCTTGCCAACATTTCTCAATTATTCATGATGTATTTTATTTAAAGTTTGCCTGTAGTTTTCAGTGGCCTCCGGGAAAATAAATTCTATTCTAATAGCTCCCATTTTTTTCATGATTAGAGCTGTGAGACAATGTGTAAGGATTACTATGTGTAAGGTAATTCGATGGTTTACTGAAACAACATTATATTATTGTCAAAGTGTACATTAATCTGAATAAATTAAAAAACAATTTATTCCGTTACGAATGAAAGCACCATTTCATTACGAAGAAAGGTCATTTGCGCCATTATGAATGGATGGGAATAGAGGAAAGGTGGATAGAAACTCGGTGCCGGCATTTGCCTACTCTTAACGAAAGACGCCAAGGGGTCCGCAGTTTTAAGTCCCATCCGACGAACGGCGTACTCACTCATAGTAATCTCCACAAAGCACCTTAAATAGGGATCGGGATACCACTGAAAAATATCTGCCTTCTCAAGGATTCGAACCCTCGGTAGGAAGCTAGTACGTTAGCCACCGCACCATTCCGATCTCCCGGGTTTATTGATTTATCGCACATTATTATATCAGTTATTATTACACCCATTGTATTTTATTGCCCTTATAGCATTTACATCAGTAAGTAGGGTAACTATTATGTATTACTTTTTGCCAAAATGGCAAATAAGAGTCACACCTTGATTCAATATAGGGCAGTGAAGAAAAGTTTCCGATGGTAATGTAACTTTATAACAATACGGAGTGAGGAGGCAAAACGCTTTTGCCTAAAGTTACATAAATAACCCACGACCATTGAAATGGTGCTCAAAATTCGCTATACTGGTTATCAATTGGGATTTCCTTGGCAAAATATTGTAGTAATTTTATGTCAATCTGGTAGACTTCAAAAGAAAACTGAAGTAATTGTACAGTTAGTTTTTCACGATAATATTTTTTTCAAGAATGAGAATGGTGCATGGAAAAGCTCTGACACAAAGTTAATATTATTTTACGCGTCTTAGGAAAATACATAGGTGGGAGTTAGTCACCCCTTGGTCCTTAAAGAGAATCTGCATAACTGTAGTTTGATTCAAGTGATGCAGAAAGCATTGAGTATTGGCAATAACTTCATTTGCCTAATTATAGTAGATTGATTATAGTTACTCATTACAAAAAATAATTTTTGAATAGAGAGTGTAAGCAAAAGCTATTCACAAAAGCTAAATCTCACTCATGTACACTCATACTTTAATCTTTACTCGTGCTCTTCTCTTAAGACAATGATCAGCTAAAATCGGACTAATCTTATGAATTTGGTTGAATGGCTACGTCCTTAGTACGTAAGTTGCTGGCCTTTGTTCTGTGGCTATCACCCTTCCTCCACTTTCCTTTCTTTGTATATTTCCGCGTCAGCAGCATAGCTTCTTGGCAGAATCTTTGAACGTGTCATGATAGGGGCATAATATTTGTAATGTTTGTCATGAGATATAGCGGCGGAAATATCGGAATTCCCCGGAGTATTAAATTTTCAAGGGCATAGGTTTTTGAATTCCGAGTCTTCATTTCACTCAGGAAATGGGATGCTATGGATACCATCTAGTAGCTACTTTACAATTTCATTCACTTGTGAAAAATAATTTAATATGTTAATTACATTTAATTGAAAAGATTATACTCAAATGAATAAATATAGTAATTTATTCCATTGAAATTTTGCTTATAATTAATGCCTTGAAATTCTCTCATAATAAATGAAAGGGGCAAAAAGTGGCTATTGTTGATGAAAAGTTAGGTGTTTGACAAGTTGGTGGAAACTGAGGTTGATGGTGTAAGAATAAGGAAAATCAATTATAGTTGAACACAGAAATACTCTCTAACGCTTTACATAATAGCGCTCACGCCGCTCTATCAGTTATTGATTTTTCCGAACTCACACGTGCCATTGCACCTTTCGGGAAATCTTAATTTATGTCGACCTTTTCCCATGGCTTTCCTTCATCTTTTTATTTCTGCGATATGTATTGTGAATTTACTACTAGGGAAGTTATAATATTTGGTTCAAGGATTTGGTCCGGCTGGATACGCAATGTGGCTAGAGCTCTTTATCTCACAATCCCTTAGTTTCATGAACTGTATTAAAATCACTTCAATCGAAATTAATATCCCCTGCATTATGCTTTCAAAAATAAATCGGGTGTGACTCATGACTAGCTGGGCTATTTCCTTAGCCATTTTTCCTCGTCTCGGAGATGTCATCGCCATCGCTATTGCCCTAAAAAAATCCCAGCACTGGCAGTCAAGCTTGCTATGCAGAGCAAAATGACAAAATAGACCAATAATGGAAATGCTCACTTTGCCCACAAGTGCGGGTTGGTGGCGACTGGCCGAGTATCAAAGTCAGGCCTTACAGGTAATGAGTAAGAGAGCGCTGCTAAATATTTGAAATGCTTTGCGCGATCAATTAACTGTCGCGTAATGGTGTCCGCTTGAATTTAGATGCCTTCGAAGAAATGCATACATATACTTTTATACTTGCAACAAAAATATAAGAAAAATAATTTGCATATAACTGACGGAAGTGTCATATCAAAGGAAGAACTTTAATCGCCTCAGAAAAGCTTTAAATATTTTAAGAGCCACCTAAGCACCTAAATATTTTAATTTTATTTTAATTCAAAAGTTAATATTTTACAACGAATGGAAAATATATAGGATTTACGATTATTCTTTCGAAGTTACATTTTTAAAAACGTTCTTGTATAATATGGTTAATTTTGTTTTTTTAGCGTTCACTAAGTGCTGATGTATTTGCCTAAACAATGAATTACCATAAGTTCTTTTCGTTCCCATATCCTACCATTTCCATTCTTATATTTAGTTTAGCATTTTTTATTCGCATAATTTTCTGTTATCTGTATCAATTAATGCATTCTATCATTTAATAAAATAAATCGCTGTTAAAGCAAAAACTTTTTTTTTCAAATGAAAACACATTATCATGGTCAACAATTAAATTTACTCTATTTTTATAGACACTTTGTGTGCTAGGTTTGTAGGCCATATCGTCTTCTATCGTATTTTATCGCCGATGCAACCAGGTCTCGGCAAGTCGAAAGATCCGCGGTTCAAGTCCCGGTCAAGTAAATATTTTCGCATTTGCTACTTGCTCGATTTCACCTTCCCCACCTCCCGTGTGTTCGTCTTATATACGAGGGTCATCCGGAAAGTAGTACCCGTTCGTGAAATAAAGACACAAAAGTAAATATTAACAAACATAAAAAAGTTTATTTGAAAGAGGATACTTTAAACTACTTCTCAACATAATCTCCAAGCAAATTAAGGCATTTGTCATAACGTGTGACAAGTTTCTGTATTCCTGCTGCATAGTCCTTCGCCGCCAGCTCATTGAGATACGCGAGGGACCCATCTTGCACAAATTTTTGCATAATGCAGATGGTGTTTAACAATTTCATGAACAATTGTTCGAGAAACATTGGGAAAATGCTCACAGATGTCATCAATTGTGACGCGCCGATCGTTCCTCACGAATTCGTCAACTGAGCTCACCAGTTGGTCTGTAATGACAGACGGTCTCTCCGAACGCTCATCGTCGTGTGTGTTCCCCCTCCCCATGTTGAAGTTGCGACACCACCGCCGAACAGACGACTCGTCCATTACATTGTCTCCATACACCTCCTTTAATTGGCGATGAATATCACATGGGCGAACGTTTCTTGCATTGAGGAATTTAATCACTGCCCTCACTTCACAACTGGCGGCGTTCTCAATTTTTTTAAACATTGTAAACAATCACAGAAAAAACACAGGCAATGCTAGCGTCACGCAACTTGGCTCAGAGAAGGCAGACAAGCCACTGAAGCTATCTGACCTCGTCCAGCGGCTACTCGCGTCGTCAGCACTTCATGCGGCACGAACGGGTACTACTTTCCGGATGACCCTCGTGTATATATATATATCTGTATAGTCCATCATGTTAATCTTGGGAATGATAATTGAGGTGGTTTCCCGTTGCCTTCCTCAATAGTATTTTTTTACGTGACACCATCACTTATTGGCCGCCCCACTGGGGTCAGACGCCATTGCAGCCGCCTCACTGAGGAACAGACGCTGCGTGGACTACCTTTCGTCTGACTCCTAACCTTCGACCTATCTGGCATGGGTGACCCTACCGGGAGCAATAATTATTACTCCCGCCAGCACAGCTCTACATCGGAACGCACAAGCCCTTCCACCACCTCAAGGTTGTAGTCCGAGGAGGGATATATATACTATGTATATATATATACTACCTTGATCAAAAAGTTCCCGGAATAACCACCGTGTGGCGCTCCCATCCTTCCGATTTGAGTTCTGTTTTTTTTGTTAAATTGGTACATCTGTTGTTGATATTCCCTTTAAATCTTAGTGTCATAACTTGACATTTGCAAAAGTTACGTAGCCAAGAGTACATCTATCTCTGTGTGTGTTGGCGATTTTTTACAATTTCAGAAATGGATTTAAATTTGCAACAACGAACTTGTATTAAATTTTGCGTAAAAAACGGATTTAGTGGCGCACGGACGTTGAAAATGTTGGAAAAGTGTTTCGGCAACGATTCTCTAAAAAAAACGGTCGTTTACCAGTGGCACGAGCGGTTCAGAAGTGGTCGTGAGTCAATCGAAGATGATGAACGCAGTGGCAGACCATCGACATCGAAAGTCGGTAAAAAATTGATAAAGTAAAAGAAATGTTGGTCAATAACCGCAAATTAACCATCAGAGAAATAGCGGAGGACTTGAACATTGCCTATGGATCCGCCCAAGACATTGTGGTTAATGATTTGGGTTTCCGTCGTGTAGCAGCAAAGTTGGTGCCAAAAGACCTCAATTTCATGCAAAAAAGAGACCGTGTTGACGTCGCAAAAGACATGATTTGCGAGGCTGAATCCGATCCCACATTCATCAAAAGGATCATTACTGGAGACGAGACGTGGGTTTATGAGTACGACACGCAATCCAGACATCAGGCAAGTGAATGGCGTTCACCAAATGAGCCGAGACCAAAAAAACCACGTCGTTTTCAGTCAAAAAAGAAGGCAATGCTGACGGTTTTCATGGATTACAACGGTGTAGTGCATCATGAATTTTTGCCAGAAGGCCAGACAGCAAACAAAGAGTATTATTTGGGCGTTATGAGACGTTTGCGTTAAGCAATTCGCAGAAAGATACCAGAAATGTGGGCAGAAAACTCGTGGATTTTGCACCATGATAACGCACCGTCGCACAGTGCTATCATTATTCGTAATTTTTTGACGAAAAATGCAACAAATACCATCCAACAGCCACCGAATTCACCTGATTTGGCTCCCTGTGACTTCTTTCTGTTCAATCGAGTTAAAAAACCATTACGGGGAACGCGTTTTAGCAGCCGAGAGGAAGTAATGGAAAAATCGCAGGAAGCACTGATGGACATACCGAAAACCGAATATAAAAAATGTTTCGAGGATTGGATCAAGCGCTGGCATAAGTGTGTTGCAGTCGATGGGGATTACTTTGAAGGGGACAGTATAGATTTAGATGAATAAACTTGTATTTTTAATTTTCTGAATAAATTCCGGGAAATTTTTGATCAAGGTAGTATATATATATATATATATATATATATATATATATATATATATATACATACATATATATACATATATATACATATATATATATATACATATATATACATATCCAGGCTAAGAGCCCCCTCCACCTTACCCTGCCAGGCAGACCCCCCTCCACCGCTCCGTTCGCGCCGGAGAAACTCAGTCCTACCACTTTTGTGGTGCAACCCTGTATATATATATATATATATATATATATATATATATATATATATATATATATATATATATATATATATATATATATACACACACACAGAAATTCACAGGCTATTGGAAGAAGCGCTGAGTACAGGAATTACGCCATAAATATTAAAGACACCATTAAAACAGACAAATAAAAAAGGACACTTACGTGAATAGTTTACTTCAGTGTCCATGCTATCTTCTTCGAAAGAAATAGAATCTTCTTCGTTTGACGAAATTGGTATGACCGTCGACGGGTGGCATATTTACCTATCCATTTTCCGTATTGTTTATTATCAACTTAAAATGTCCTGGATAAACTGCACAATCTTTTATGTTTCTATCCATTTTTCGATATCTATTTTTCTGTAAATATATGAATACACACACATATATAGAGCTAATATAACCACATCAATACAGGTATACATATGTATATGAAGGTACATAATTCATGCTCTGACTAGAGAGCATGGGTTCATCTGTTTTAAATGCGTCATCAATTTTCACTTGCACGTGTATATTAACCAGCCTTATCGTATATGACAGCTATATCACGACCTCACTTGGGCAACTGGGCCCTATGTTCTGTTTTTGTCAGGCCTATCAGATACATTTGTATGTCAGCATGTCTGTGCTGTATGTTGAAATAAACGCATCCTCATATTTTCTGCTATACTTCATTGCTGTTGAACACGTACACATTGATTGCCAAAAAGTTTTGTTCACAATTTCCTGGAAACTTCGCGTATAGAGACACAAAACAAGTAAAATATGGTGTGATGCACCTTTATTACCGTGCACCATACAATTTACTACTCGTAGTAATTACTGACGTTGCTTCTTAGTTAACTCGGTGCCGTTATCTGAAAGACTTCGAAACATAGCCTGCTTAAATTGGTTTGAATAAATAGCATTGTGATTTGAAGGAATTTAGTTGAGGTGAAATGATTTCGTACAGGAAATATTTCAAATTACTAGTTAGATAATTACATTTGTAGGCAAGTAATAAAGCTGTGCTTCAAAGTGCTCTGCTGTTACACTGTTTCCAACTAATTAAACATTTGCCTTTATGATGTACTCGTGCGCAATTTACGGGTGAAGTAACGCCCACGGAGGCTTAATGGTAGGAGGCGGGATTATGTGAATGGACTAGGTTATAGTTTGGAGGGCTGCAGCCCTTATCTACCCTAATGAGGGCCGGCTGAAGAATGAGATACACCGAAGACCTGCGGCCCTTTAAACTTATCATAATCCGTCCAACTTTTAGGCCTGCCATCACAAAGGGATGTGGCGTATCCTCGCTGCACAAAGGAGGCTCTTTTATTAGTGGCTCCCCTTCTGCTTCATTATGACTTCAGAAAAAAACTCGACCATAGTGGTCTCTTCTTTAATTTTCGTAGCCCCAGAAATATTCACTTTCCTACGGAAATTTTTTTTTCGAATATGCTTAATATTTTCCTGACTCAAGTTTTTTTTTCTGATTGCAATCGTTGTGCGTTATATTTTGCCGTAATTGGATAAGTAGACAAGCATTATCGGTATTTTTGTGACTAATAAATATTTTTTTAAAAATTAATGCAGGTATGACTCATACTGCGGTGTAATTCTCTTACTTAGATGCCCATTATTTTGGTAGACCGATGAATCACTTCAATAACATTCAGCTTTGACCGTGATGACTCGTGCAAGTGATGTACAGAACGAGTACTCACGAACGCTTCGCGCAGGGAACACACCTATCCCTTTCGCAATTCCAAGGGTGGATGTTTTAACCTTATCCAAGGGCGACCTTGATGACCTTTTGTTTGTATAACTTGATATAGCCCTCGGGCTTGCTATGCTTCCTTCCGTAATTTTAGCCTAGGTAAAACCCTTTTTTGCACCCTCCCCATGCCACCATCCCGTCCCATCCACTCAAATCCCCTACCCCTTGCTCTCTTGCGTGGACTCACATATCTGGGGGATGTTATCCTCCCTTCCTACCCACCAAGTTCTTCAGCATCCTTTACCCCATCCCTTTTCGCCCGTCTACTTATCCTCCTTTACCTCCGTAAGTCCTCCCCGTGTCCAGGAAAAGCCTTCGCGCCACAAGATTATACGCCGCCGCGTCCGGTAATTAATCCTTGCCTCCCTTCAACCTCCACATGTCTCAACGTATCGCTCGCCTGCAAGGGGGTCCATGGTTTCCGCCAATGAGTTCTCCCCGCGTTCACGTTTCGTCGAAACCCCAGAGGGTAGGGGGATTTAGACAGGGAGTGGAGGTGGGAGGGGGTGAATGAGACGTCAGGGTCGTTCCCCAGCCTCATTCGTCCATAGATAGGGTGTCCTCCTTGGAGCTGTCGCGAGAAGTAGGCTTTGACGTCCTATTTTTTTTTAAAGTCGCCCGATTCCCGTCATAAAACGTCCGTCGAACATCGATCCCACGAATTTCCCCATTCGCCATCCCGATCGTCATTGGCTCACCACCCTCCCTCTCTCTACCACCTCTTCCCCTCTAGCCTACCCTTATTCCATCCCGCACTCCGTTTGCTTAGTAAATAAACGACGCAATCTCGAGAATGCGTTTTGTGGAAACTACGCGCGGGCATCAAAAGACTAATTGGCCGGATGGCCCTCTCGCATGCGCGTGCCTCGCACGTGATGGAGTGGTAAGGGGACCACTGTAGGGGGACCCCGATTCCCGCATGCCGCGCAAGCCGACGCTAGAACGTGCCCTTGGGTTGTTTTCGCCCCAAGTTTCATATCCCTTACAGCTGAACGAGGAGCGTAGAATTGGTGAGCCGAGTACGTATGGCGCCATATACCCTCTGGATCGACAACGGGTACACATATATTGCCAACATTTCCAAGATTAGTTAGGTTTTGTTCCGTTTGAGTTAGTTTTCGGTCGAAATGTCAGACCCTTTTTTACAGTAATACCTCACAAAGTAGCGGCGCGAAGCGTAGGTACCATATGTGCGCTCGTGAAATCAAATGTAAGTGTCGTATTTTATGTTCGAATTGCCGATAAAGGTTTATCAGCACAAAGGAGTGTGCTATTCAGTTGCCAATAAACTTTGTCAATAAGGTTCACATCATTCAGTTTAAATATATCGGACTTTTTAAATACGATCAATATTTAGTTTTTTACAGAAGGAAGGTACACTTTCAGTTTCGAAGGGCTTTTCCTCTTTAAAGTTTCTCCATATTGCCAAATATTGATACATTTGCAAATTGTTCGCAATTTTTTGTACGTTGTTGTGGGAGTTAGTTTTTTTTTCATTTTCATATTACTTTACACTATAAGAATTACTATTGTTAGTTTAATATTTTATGTAAGCATTTACTAAGTAAATATTTCCATTCAAATTTCAATTTTTATATATTAACAACAAGATAGTGATGTTCTTTGGTGCTATTCTTGTGATCCAAAGCATAGTTATCTGCCCTTTACCAACGATCCAGTTGCGTAGTGGCTGTAAGCGACTACTGGCTGTTCTGTAGCTACCGCTATAAGTTTTTTATATTTTATATTACGAGGCCTGGTATTAATATATTATTCTTTTACCGATTTGAGAGCATAACAATCGATTATTATTCGTTTGGGCGAAATATTAGCCAGTTATCGGCGAGGAGACTTTACTTTGTGTGTTACTTGTATTCACAACTCTCGCCGCGCCGAGCGTCGCCCGCGCTTCACTGTACTTACTTTCTTATACGTACTATGTACTCTTCAAGCTACCGCAAGGGTGTGTGGCAGGGGGTGAATACACACCAGAATAATTAAGTAAGTGACATTAATTTGCACGATAAAGTAGCCTTCGTTGAGCCCGAGGATATTTTTTAATTAAATTTCTTACTCTCATTGTTTTAACCTAGCCCTTGTTTAAAAAAGTTGGCATTTCCGATGGAATTGGATTGCTTCCACTGGGTTTTCTGTCGCGATGCAGGCCTGCGCCGGTGACTGCGCACCTCTAAGGGCCCGTATCACTGCGTTGGAGAGTTTCGTGACTGAGCTTCGGTCTAAGGTTGGCGGAAAGATTACACTTCCGCGAAAGGGCCTGACTCCGGATGGAGTTGCGAAAACTCGCCGCGCCAACGGCTCCGCACGGATACTTCCGAATGCAACATGCAAGGGCGGAGTGATCTAGAGGCCATCCGGAGTCCGATCCTATGGTGGGGAGAGGTACCATTCTGGAATCCCGAAGTTTGGAAGTTTGTCTTGCGCAGTAGCGGGGGAAAGTTAAAGCTGCGGAGAGGGAAGGGAGATGCGAAGGCAAACCTCATCCCCGTCTCCAACAGGTATCAGGTGCTATTGGAGGATAGCGCAGCAGTATCTGCAGCCTCTACCTCCGCCCCTGTGAGAGGACCATCCAGAAGGAACCGTCAGAGTGGGAAGGGGGATACTTTAGTGATAGATAGCAGTAACGTCAGACCTGTGATGGTCCCATTGCGGGAGAGAGCAGACCATGAGGGTGTGAGCCAACACCTGATGGCATGGTGCATTCCAAGTGGCGGCGTTCCGCAGGTGACGAAGGCGGTTGGGGCAGCGGCCGCGGGTCGTGACTCATGTTGGCGTCAACATGGGTGGATGGTGTCGGGGGGGTTGATGTGACGCTCTCGATCTGCAGCCTTGTTCCGAGGATTGATCGTGGACCTCTGGTTTGGAGCCGAGTTGAAGGCATCAATCAGAGGTTGCTTACTTTCTGTAGGGATATCGGGCCGTCCTTTTTCAACCTTAAGCTGGCGATCCAATCGTGTAGGAACCCCATTCACCTTTCTGATGTTCACTACACGTCTGAGGCCGCCAGGTCTGTAGTGGGTAGGATATTCGAGAATTGCCGGGCTTTTTTGAATTAAAGAGTAGGTCAAAAGTTGGTGGGTCTCTTAAGTCTTTTTTACCAAATTTTGTACCTTTAAATGAAGTGAGGTTCAGTGCTAGCAATATTTCATGTAACACGAATCAGATAGCATCGTACGAAAAATTTTACTGGGGATTTAACATTAAAAATGAGACGGTTCTCGTTGAAAATTCAAAAAAACTCCTATATCAAGGAAAAAGTATCTGTATTGGTAGTAAATTGCCGAAGTTCAAAAAACAAAGTTGCAGAATATTACCACCTTATTCAAAGCACAACTGTTCGGGGCCTTTGGTGGCATAAACTGCCCGCAGATTTCATCGTTATTAAATTTCGTTGATAGCTTAAGCTATTAGGAGCATCGGCTCGGAAAGTCGAAGACTTGTTGTTCACCTCCACATCCAGGAAATTTTTTTGCGCTTGTGGTTTGCTCAACTCCGCTTTCCCCACCACTCTCTGTGTTTGCCTTTTAATTGTTTTCCTATCCCTTTTTCTTATTTCTATATCCATGTGAATCCCTATAAATATATGTATATATATATATATATATATATATATATATATATATATATATATATGTATATATATACATTTTTTTTTGTATATATATAAATATAATGTTTCGTAGTCATGAAATTCATGTAAACTGTTAAATATTTCTGAAGCAATTTAGATTTGAAAACATCATTAAAATTTCCTTAAAAATACCCATTCCTTATGTAATTCATCTCTTTTTTAAACTACATTTTCTTTGACCATATAAAACACATGCTAATGCCATTATGAAATATCCAGTTTTAAAAAGTTGCATCATAGGTAACGATTATAATATTGCTTGCATCATCGTCATTTCCAAAATTTTATCCCTTTGATAATATTGTGAACATTTGAATAACGAAACACCCACAATGAAACACCACCAGGAACAGAAATCCGTGAATTGAAAATGCTAAAGAGACGCGTTGAATATTCAGTTCGATTTATGTAGTTATATGGTTAATTAAGTTAGATTTTCTAGATAATGCAAAGGTGGTTACCAAAAAATTAATTTTTTCCTCTCCTAATGAGTTTGAAATTTGATTTTGGAAAGATTTTTTCTTTATTCTGTTGAGTTCTATATATCGCACGTTAAGTCAAAGCTTTACTGATAAACCACTTATTCTTTTTGTTGTATTTTATATTATCTATATTACCTGTATATTTAGAGCTTTGTAGAATGCAAGGGAATTATTTATTAGCTCCAGTTATCAACATTTTACCATTTACCTTTCCTTATTCAGGTTTCTCTACGCAGAATTAAGAAAACCAACAACTCGATACACTCTTTAGAGTTCCTTGTGGACAGCAGTCGACGGGACTGCGGTGATTTTCAGTCATATTCTTCCACAGTTAAATAAACTTTAACCGTTTTCCTGAATTGAGGATTCTAAGTTACCTCACTCCCATCTGCTTCTGCTCTCTATGCCTTATCAACTGTCGGCTAATTAGAAATGGTCTTAAATCTGATTTAAAGAGTCATATTATCGTCCGTCTTTATTTAATCGCCCTCTTGGAAGGACGGACCAGAGTCAAAGAATCAAATTCTGCGAGTTGTTTCCAATTCTAAGATCACGCAATTTTACTCTCAAGACTGAGATTAAAGAATAAAATATATTTGAGCTTCAAATTTCCTGGGCCCTTGTTATAAATAACAAAAGACATAGGTGCCTTCACCGAATAGAGGCGAGGGTTTGTATTGGCGCCGTTGGAGAAAGAAACGTTTTCAATACTTAAATGGAGTATGGTGTACGTGAACAGCGTATAATCATCCGTTTTCTCCACTCACGGGACTAAAGTTCCATAAAAAATAATCGCCAAATGATTGAAATATGATGTGATTTATGGGTGTAAAAAATATACATTTGTGGGCACTACATTTCAAAAAAGGCCAATCATCGTGTGATAATGAACTCAAGACGCCTTTTCAGCCAGTTTTTCTAGTGAGCAAAAAGAATGTATATAGTAATGTTCCCGTGGGAAATGGAAATATGGCGTCAAAGTTATCAAAAATGTGTCCGCAAAATAAATTTTGAGAAGTAACAGAAGTTTCAACTTCCTGGTGTAAGTTTGACAGAAAGAATTAGGAGAACTTAAATTTTTCCTAACCCCTCTACAGTCACTCTTTAATGTACGCCCTCCTTATTTGCGAGGAAACTAAGCGTTGTGGTCGCTCAAATAAAATAGTTCCCTCCCAGCGTCATGCTCGATCTCCTTGAACATAATTATAAATCTTCTTGTATTCTTCCTCGTGATCTCTTTCATAGGTCCGAGATTCTAATTCCAACATCGGATGACCTTAAGTCCTCTTTCAATTCTGTTCCATCGCCCGCGAAACTAGTGGGAGTGCACTATCGGAGTCGGATCTTTCCAAACCTATAAAAGCGGCCCGATTCAGTGGTTCCCCATGCAGGATCCACCCACAAGAAGTCGGGGTAATAGGAACGTGTACGAACGTCATGGTGGCATGAGCGTAACTGGTAACCAAATCCAATCATTAAACGCAAGGGAAGGAAACGAAGAGCGTTGAAAGGTTAAGGGTTATTTTAGGTCCGGGTGGGTAGAATGGAAGCAAGCAAAAGGTCGTGATTTTTTTATGCCCATTACCTGCGCCGCCCGTGGAAGGCATATTCTCCTAGACCGAAAAGATATGAGTGTGGGTGTAACTTGTAAGCTGCTCGTTAGCATAGATTGATCATTTCTTCCGATGTTGTTAAAGAATAATGTAAATGGAGCAGCAGCGTTTTCAGGTGCTATAAATGGTGAAATCGTAAACTGTGTTTATGGGAATGCAAGTTGTCGTAGTGGAACTTGAATGTAAAAGCGTTTCTACTTAACCATAACAAAAAATCACTACAGCCTCTCAAATTCGATCTCATGCCCTAAATAAATTTGGATGAATAAAACTTTGCTGGCTGTTGCCGTGTATTGGTGTCGTGAATTAAGTTTATAGTTAAAAATGACTTCATGCGTTAAACAAAACCATATTGTCGAGGAATAAACTTGACAGGGCTCTTTGTTGATTTATTAAGAAATATAAATTCAAATTTGAGTCAGCATTTCCCTATGCTATGCAGATAGAAAATTCGCCACCCTAATATGTAATGCTAGATAGTTGAAGTAATTTCAACTCTCTTGCCTGATGTCGTGAAGACTGCTCATAGTACTTATCTCTCACTCCTATACACTACTGGCAATTTAAGGTAACGAAATCCACCATTCGTATTTGAAATAGAATTATAGATATCTTAAATTGATTGGTAATAAAATTCTACTAGTTGTTATCTTTAGTTTTTCCATCCTTTAACATGTTTTAAATTTCTGTAAGATAATTATCTCTTGGAAATAAAAAATATACAGACTCAAATGAATTGGCATAAGTATAATCATAATCGTTTAGTTTCCGTTGTAGCCATAGATGTCCAAATTTGGATGAATTCACGGGTTATAAGAAAGATATTTGACGATAAAATGTGACTAAACATAAACCTTACTATAACGCTTTTATGTGCTTCACATTTGTAAGTACCTAATTATAGATGTCATAATACTAGTGTATTCATTTGGCATTTTTTATTGTATTCGGCACAAACTAACGCATTACATAATCAATCTTACAAGATCTACATGATTACTTGTAAATTTAAAGATAACTCTACTTTACATCAATCCCAAAATTTTTCCAACCGTATCTTGAATGAATTTGTTAAATAACGTTACTAATCGAGGATGGATACTAAAGGATAGCATGCATCCACTTTCATAGCTTTCTTTCGTAATTTTTGGTATTTTTGCCTCTTCATTTTTTTTCAATTTTTCAGACCACGCACTTATCCTTTAATATCTCCCGCTCTATCAATTATTGGTGGCAGTGATTCCCCTACGCATTTTGATTCGGCTGAATATCCATCCTCATGCCCAAAAGATACTTTCTCTCAGAGATTAAGGGGGTGAGGGGCGAAAAACAAGCGGAGATAGAATGGCGAGAGGGTGGGAGGGAGAGGTAGGAGAGAGCGGGAAAAAAAGAAATAAGACACACCCCACCCCTCTTCCATCGCTTTGGTGAAAAGTGTTTCTCACCCCACGCCATCGGGTCGTGGCTAATGGAGCCGTTCTAAGATTTTCGGCCTCTCCTCAATGATCCAGCTTCCATTAATGCCGTTAAAAACCTTTCCCCTTCTTCCCACACGCACGCACACACCCAACCATTCGGTGTTCTTTAAACGCCTTGTTCCCCCCCTACCCCCGCACTTTAAACTCCGACCCCACGTTCCCTTCGACCTCGTCGTGGATGGGCGCGATATAACCGTCCTCAAAATTTCCCTCCCCCGCGAGCGCAAAGATGATAACCCGCGTAACCTCAACAGCGCAGCACCGGTCTTCCTCATCACCCTCCCATCGCCTACTTATTTCTCTCTCCACCCTACCCCAAACCCTCGTTTCCACCTCCTCGACGCCGCCCACCCTACGGGCCCCTCCGAAAAGCGAGGGGAAACCGGGCAGTTGAGCGCTCGAACATCCCCAAACACAATGGGCATCATTTTACCCGATGAATAGGCGTGAAGGCGGTATTGGGTAAGAGATAAACATTAACGTATAGTACAGTTCCCTTTCCCATACTGACTTCTTAATATTATATTGAACGTTCTGTATCAACTCACTTTTCTTCTTTTTAGCTGTAAACCTCCCTTTTTAAGAGTTTCTCGATGAATGTGGAAAGTCAATATCAAGGGAGTAATAAATATGCACTCCCAATGACATGGATATAGTTAGCCAGAGGATTTAACGATATAATAAGGATGACATTAACCCTGTGTCTGCACCATTAATTCTTGAGTATCAAATTTTCAAAAACGCTTCTATTACCTATCGGATCTGGATGGTTGCGTTCCTTTCCGAGATGGGTGGATGGTATATTTGTTTTACAAAATGATGTAATGTCGATATCTGAGATTAAATTGAAAAATGCAGTGCAGCTTGAATTTGAATCCATAGGTCTTCGTTTAGTTGTTTTCCCAACATGCTTCAGTTTTCCGTCAATGTTTTCTAATTGGCGTCTTATTTTTAAAATGTGGGATGGATATGTATTTTTACAGTATTCCCTCCCATGGTGAAAACGTTGGAATGTACATATTTAATTCGCGCCAATGCTTCAACATGGCACATTAGTGCACACGGAAATGGAGCACAAATTTTGAGTGCGAAGCCTCATGAAATTAATTCGCTTTTTAGTGGAAAAATTTTCATCCACGTAATTTCTCCTGCTTTCTCGTCCAATTTACGATGGCTGGTGTTCGGTGATTGAAAAAAATGCTGCGATTTTTATTTCTGTCAGTGGTCGCAGCGAAACTTTTTTTCGCTAATCACGCACGGATCTCGGTCTTGTGTTACGTTCACGTTATTGAAAGGGCCTTTTAGCGGTCGGTATCCGGATCAGGCATCTGGTCGGGTCGTTTTAATTGTCCCCATAAGGATTACGTATGCCGCACGAAAGTCATCGACAGGACCCTAAATCGACTTTAATTTGTTAGCAAATTGGAAATAAGCAATTGAGTACGATTGATCTCTACCATGAGGATCACAATACGGATGATGAGTCTCATGTATAACTGCGAAATATTGGTTTGAGGTCTTCTCGTTGCATGCGTCGGTGTATTCCAATAGCTCCAGGTTTTCTGTATTTTTTGCTGAATTGTTTAAAATTACTTTCATTAGTCGGCTGATGCTTATTAGTAAATTTAGAAAAAAGTTAATTTTTGGAAATCCTAAAATACACCCGTTGCCTTTGCAACATTTCCTTAAGGCTCCATTGCATCGCCTTTCTCAGCTCCAATTTTTTTCTCTCCTTCCACCGCTATCAAGACCGTATGTGCATTACTGCAGGTTTCAACTGGGTAATGCTGACTTGGTTTAAAAAAAAATTTTAATGGCACCCTTAAGCTTAAAATGATGAAACTAAATGCAATACTCCTTACATAAAAAGTAATCCTCATTTAAATATTTAATTGCATTCTACATTCCATACGCAAACGAAATTTGTAAAACACTCCCTCAGAAGAGATACTTAATGGTTTACTCAATTTCGTGGATGTATTAAAATGCATTAGAAAGATCCCCGCCTTGTTCTCAAGTATTAATATTTGAGTAAATTTATTACAAATTTATCAAACTTACAGTTTCACCTAGTACTGACTTATGCTCCAAGTCCCTAACTGCATCGATCGGCCTGAAAATCGTGACAAAGTTACTCGAAGAATTGGTTGTTAGCTAGTTATCAAGGGAGGCCAGACAAAGCTGAGGTAATTTGCATCATAATGGATAGATAATTAATTTAGCAGAGATGGGTTATTTAGGGAATGAAGGGCAGGGTGGAGAGAAATCCGGCGTCGGCATTAGCCTACTCAAGGATAGGCATCAAAGGGGGTTCACAATTTTATAGCGGACGGCCTACTTCACTAGAAGTGCTCTACCTTCGAAATTCCCTCGGAAAATTAGTGGGGAAGCTATGGGTATAATCTGATATTTTCTCCTGTAGTTCCGGACCACTCCACAAAGGAGGAAAGATTTATTCTGTACTACAACTCCTCACTTTACCGAATTCTTTCACTCCTCCTTCATGGCTCCCAAACCTTCCTCCCAGTCGTCTAAACTGTAACTTGTTGTGTAATCATAGATAACCTCATATATTCAGGCATTTACTTGCGGTAGGTATCCCATTTTATGGTGTACATGAAATATACACAATAGATAACAAGCGGTGGAATCCTTTTCTCGCTTGGAGACTCAATTGCCGCGGGTTCTATTCCCGGCGATGTTTAGGGATGTCGTTGTTGTTATGTTTATTTTCCTATGCAAAACAGCCGAAATCTGGATGTATTAGGGTCGCTACTAATAAATAAAAAGTTTTTCTCCGACCAAGATTTTGAATAAAATAAATGTTCTTTTACCGAACAAAAGAGAGCTTGAAAATGACTTCTTTATGAGCCGAAAAAGTTTTAATTCGGTCTAAAGTTTTGAAAATTAAAACTTTTGTGAAATTATCTTAATTTATTTCATTTTATTAAGTAAGTGTAGATCTTAATGAAGAGTCGTGAGTTCGATTCTGTACTGTAAATGAGGTTTTATAAATATTCTGGTGTTTCGTTTTATGAGAAATTAATTGATACCCTGGTTGAAGCTCTTATCTATATCAGTTACAAAATTAAAATTAAAGTAAAATAGAATCCCATGAACTTATTTAGCATACTATTCATTTGAATAGTTGTGCGGAGTTAAAGCCATTCTTGCTGCAACATTTTCCGTTAAATAGTAGCATACATGTATTAGACTAAAAATGGAAATTAAACGTTCCTACTTCTATTATCACTGTTTTCACCTCGTGAATGAAAAAACTGGCGCATTTCACGTATTTCTTCACTTTAAAAATTTAAAAATTTTTGCAGAAGAATTAATTAACTCAATACGCAGGTTTTTTTTCCTTTTAGGTTTAAAGTTGATGATATGTTACACGTAAGGGTTAGGAAACCTGTTGATAAGTTTTCCTTCGCTATTTCTTTCCAAATTCGTTTTCTTTCTTTTTCTTTGCCAGTAAAAAAGTGTGTTTAGTGAAACTGTGAATCAATATAACTTTTGCGTATTTTTAAGACTCAAAAATAATTTAGTCCTTGAAATAAGGGTGAGTATTTTCTTTAAGTAGTTTATGAAAATTCACGCAGTAAGTTCTTTAAATGCTTATTGTGTTCATACAGCCAAAAAATTATCCGAACATACTTAATATCGACTTGTATACGCCGAATAACGCTTCGGATATGGTTTCGCTGGAAACGACATAGGGAATGCCTTGTTTTCATTAAAAAAATTTAATATTGTAAGAAGCATTTATCTCGCTGTCGAAGGAGACAGTTAGTTCTCCTATGACGCCATAGCCGTAGAGATTGATTTCTGCTGCGGCAAAATGTGTTGAATAATAATTTGTGGGACTCATTTGTTTGATCCTTCTAAGCAGATACAATGCAACTAGCCTCACCGTAGCCGTGCATAAAGGGAAGGCTGGGTATCTCCATTCTTGTCTTGCAACCAGGTGGGAGAAGATAGGACTGAATCCCCCTGGTAACAACAGCTGATCCTATTATATTCCATCTACGATAAGGGTTGCCTCCACTTTCCAATGTGCCGGAGATGTGTCGCGACTATCATCACAACGATCGTGCCAAGTGACTAGTTATCGTAAAGGTCTACTTTTTTTTGGAGATGGAAAAGGCAACAATAACTATTGCAGTTCCCCGCGTAATTTTATCCCAGAAATTAATTGCAGTTCAAACGCACAAACCATTTTCAATTAATTGTGAAATATATCTTTAGGGATAAAAATTACTGAATCAAGGACCGAAATTTCAAAAAGAAAGGATGCAAAATTTTGTATTTCATTTGTTTAGAAGATATAGGGAAATGAAAGTTGGTTATACAAAAAACGAGGGATGAGGAGATATGCTGACAAACACCGCTGGGAGGCTTCCAGGACGTTCGTAGAAATGAAGATGTGGCACACCAATCAGAAGTGATTAATGGAAATGACTAAGGGATGATTCTGGTGTCGAGAAACTATGGCTTCAAGCGATTTACAGGTGAATTGTGCGTTAGGATCAATCAATATCTTAGATCTTAAAACCGACCCTTTATTGCTCTGCAGAAATATCAAAAGGTAAAAATATTTCACCTAGACCAGGAACCCAATCAAGGCGAATGATTACTCTTATTGATGAAGGACTTGTAGTATATATATATATATATATATATATATATATATATATATATATATATATATATATATAACATTTGGACGGTACAATAGATAACACGTAAAAGAACACTCACATTGTAGAAAGTTTGAATTTTTGGCTCTCTCTGAGGCCTTCTGCAGGTCAGACCGGAAGGTCTCGGACGGGGAATATGGATTCTGAAGGGAAGAAGGTGTGAATTCGCGAGTTCTCATCTCTATATTGATGGATAAATCGGGTAGGGATTCTAAGTTGGTTCGAGAGACACACTAACCCGGCGAGGAAACCTCATTCGAAGAAACGCTCCGGTGCTGATTTCAGAGGGTTTCTGCATTTTTTTGCAAATTTTTAAGAATGTTATGCACCGTGGCTGGTAACTATAGCATCGGGGAGACAATATATCTTTCAAAAGGACGGTGAACCATCTCATATGAGTCATTTAATCCAAAACTGGCCCTCAGATTACATTGAAATGTTCTGGTCAGTTCTGGCCCCGGGATAGTCCGGACTTCAACCCTCTCGACTGCTATGTTTGAAGCCTAGTCGAATGAGTTACCAATAGGAGGAGGCACTCTATTATCACATCCTTACGTACCTCTATCGTAGCAGCATTCGCGTTTTGGAGATGATGATAGAGTACTACCCAGTACTAAGACAGACGGCGTGTATCAGGGTACGGGGGCCAGTTCCTTTCCTTTTCCGGGTTTCCCAGGATGATCTGGAGCTCGAACAATCACATAGCATGGGTGGAGCCGTAGGTGCCCAGAGATACCTATCTGGGAATGGAGCCCGGGCCCTCTAGTCAGGATTCTAACGCTCTACCCTTGGACTACCACGACCCACATATATATGTAGCGTATATGAAGTTTGCACTACCGGACCGAGACAAAAACACAGAAACACTCAAAAAAGAAAAGAAACTCACTAGTTTTTTAATTTTCGGTGGTCCAAGCCACCTTTTTGAAGGAAAAGAAGGAAGGCTCTCCCTTCAAACAAAGATTTTCTCCCTTCCCTTCCTTGAGAAAAGTGGCTTGGACCATCGAAAATTCAAAAACTAGTGAGTTTATTTTCTTTTTTATGTGTTTCTGTGTTTTTGCCAGTGTCCGCTATATATATATATATATATATATATATATATATATATATATATATATATATATATATATATATATATATATATATATATTGGATGGAAGACCACGACAATACATATATTTTGGATGGAAGATGATTTTTTCTGTCATTAAAGAATTCTGAACTGTTTCATGTCAATCGTGGAATTATTCCTTACTATACATATTACTCCTTATTGATGAATTACGGTAGATAAACAAGGCTTAACAAGTAATTTATAAAACTAGGATGTAAGATATGTTTAGGGCTAGTAATGAGTGGAAAAGAAGGGCATAGTTTCAATCATATTTGTATTTCATTCAACAATTTATGTCGAATAACTGATAATTCTTCGTCCCAATAGGTTCTAATTCTTACTCTAGTGTTTTATTCGCTGCAAATCGAATTTAGCAGACCCAGAGTGTTCTTTGGCTTTGGCTAGAGCCCTGTGTGCTACATATGCAGGGATATATGCTCACTCTCTCTACACCTACGTGACGCACAAAAGCTAAGGAGCATATAGTGATAAAACCAGAGTGGCAAAAAAGCATTTCAATTTGTTTGAAATGATAATCAAACTCACTCATATATTTTCAAAATATATTCAAGTTAAGACGAGCAAATAAGATAATAGGGACAAAAATTCTGAAATACTAGATATATTGCAAAATTTATCATTTAAATGAAAAGTACCTACTATTTTTGCATGTTTAGTACCTGCCACAATATTTTGCGTCATTTAGCATCCTGAAAAAATCCCTGCCTCCTCAAGTTCACATTAAACATTTGAATACGATACTCTTACCGTCGTCTCGAAAACTCAAATCAAAAATCAATAATGGCTCTACTACAATTATATATTGATTTAAAAATACATCAAATAACCATTTCAGATTGACGGTTTTCCAGTAGGAATTCCCGATTAATTTACTACTGACCTACTGACCTCCCTTACGCGCAGGGACGTGTACTTTGCCGGATTCCTGAATCGCGCCGAAATACCACGGGGCGAACAAAAATTTGGAACACAATGCCTCGCCTTCAACGGCACTTGAAACGGAAGTTTAAAGGGAATTTACCACAAGCCAATCGTATCCCGTGTCTCGTTTTCTTCGTCCTCATCCGCGGATCCGCCTCTCATCTTCACGCTCCCTATTCCGGGTTACAATCGTTCCCTTTGTCTACCTCTCGCCCTTCTTCATTTAAACTGCTTTCCACGTCATATGAATGTTTTTATTTATTATGCTCCTTTGACTCCACACGGCTGACTCCTTGTCAAACCCGAACGAATTGTCCAGTCTTGGAGTTATGCGGTGCGTGGAACAATTAAA